>NW_004444053.1:4557280-4584436 GCF_000243295.1 Trichechus manatus latirostris
ATTTATACCAGGTATGTAGGGATGGTTCAACATTAAGAAAACAATCAATGTAATCCATTACATTAATGAAACAAAGGACAAGAACCACATATGATCAATCAATGCAGAAAAGGCATTTGACAATGTCCAACACCCATTCATGATAAAAACTGTCAACAAAATAGGAATAGAAGGGAAATTCCTCAGTATAATTAAGGGCATTATACAAAGCCAACAGCCAACCTCATCCTAAATGGAGAGAGTTTGAAAGCATTCCCCTTGAGAACAGGAACCAGACAAAGCTGTCCTTTATCACCACCTTTATTCAACATTGTGCTGGAGGACCTAGACAGAGCAATTAGGCTAGAAAAAGAAAATAAAGGGCATCCAAACTGGTGGGAAGATGTAAATGTATCTCTCTTTGCAGATGGTATAATCTTATACACAGAAAGCCCCGAACAGTCCACAAGAAAACCACTGGAATTAATAGATTTCAGTAAAGTAGCAGGATACAAGATAAACATACAAAAATCTGTTGGATTCCTCTACACCAACAAAGAGTACTTTGAAGAGGAAATCACCAAATCAGTACCATTTACAATAGCCCCCAAGAAGATAAAATACTTAGGAATAAATCTAATCAGAGCGGTAAAAGACTTATACAATGAAAACTACAAAACACTACTGCAAGAAACCAAAAGAGACTTGCATAAGTGGAAAAACATACCTTGCTCATGGATAAGAAGACCCAGCATTGTGAAAATGTCAATTCTACCCTAAGTGATCTACAGATACAATGTAATCTTGATCCAAATTTCACTGGCATTTTTTAATGACATGGAGAAACAAATCACCAACTTCATTTGGAAAGGGAAGAGGCCCTGGATAAGTAAAGCATTACTGAAGAAGAAGAACAAAGTGGAAGGCCTCACACTACTTGATTTTAGAACCTATTATACCTCAAAGGTAGTCCAAACAGACTAGTACTGGTACAACAACAGAAACATAGACCAATGGAACAGAATTGAGAATCCAGACATAAATTCATCTACCTATGTGTAGCTGATATTTGACAAAGTCCCAAAGTCCATTAACTTGGAAAAAGACAGTCTCTTTAACAAATGGTGCTGCCACAACTGGATATCCATCTGCAAAAAACTGAAACAAGACCCATACCTCACTCCACACACAAAAATTAACTCAAAATGGATCAAAGACCTATATATAAAATCAAAAATTGTAAAAATCATGGAAGAAAAAAAAGGGACAATGCTAGGAGCCCTAATACATACCATAAACAGAATATGAACCATAAGAAACAATGCACAGACACAAGAAGAGAAATTGGATAACTGGGGGCTCCTAAAAATCAAACACTTATGCTCATCAAAAAACTTCACCAAAAGAGTAAAAAGACAACCTATAGACTGGGAAATAATTTTTGACAAATCATATCAGTGTCAATCTCTAAAATCTAGAAGATACTGCAAAACCTCAACAACAAGAAGACAAATAACCCAATTAAAAAATGGGCAAAGGATACGAACAGGCACTTTGCAAAGAAGATATTCAGGTGGCCAACAGACACATGAATCAATGCTCACAATCATCAGCCATTAGAGAAATGCAAATCAAAACTACAATTAGATACCATCTCACCCCAACAAGGCTAGCATTAATCCAAAAAACACAAAATAATAAATGTTGGAGAGGTTGTGGAGAGGGTGGAACATTTATACACTAGTGGTAGGAATGTAAAATGGTACAACCACTTTGGAAATTGATTTGATGCTTCCTTAGAAGCTAGAAATAGAAGTACCATATGATCCAGCAATCCCTCTCCTTGGAATGTATCTTAGAGATATAAGAGCTGTCACATGAATAATGATATATGCACACCCATGTTCACTGCAGCTTGGTGCAGGATAGCAAAAAGATGGAAACAACCCCAGTACCCATCAGTTATGGCATATTCACAGAATGGAATACTATGCAACTATAAAGAACAAGGATGAATCTGTGAAGCATCTTATAACATAGATGAATCTGGAAGGCATTATGCTGAGTGAAGTTAGTCAGTCACAAAAGGACAAATATTGTATAACACCACTACTATAAGAACCCAAGGAAATGTTTAAACACAGAAGAAAATACTGTTGGATGGTTACGAGGGTGGGAAGGGAGGGAGAATGTTATTCATTAACTAGATAGTAGACAAGAATTATCTTAGGTGAAGGGAAGGACAGCATACACTACAGGGGATGTCAGCACAACTGGACTAAACCAAAGCTAAGAAGCTTCCTGAATACAATCAAACACTTCACGGGACAGAGTAGCAGGGGTGGGGTTCTGGTGATATGCTTTCAGGGGACATCTAGGTCAATTGGCATATTAAGAAAGTATTTTGCATCCTACTTTAGTGAGTGGCAGCTAGGGTCTTAAAAGCTAGTGAGCGGCCATCTAAGATGCATCAATTGGTCCCAACCCACCTGGAATAAAGGAGAATGAAGAACACCAAAGTCACAAGAGACAGAAAGGGCCACATAAACCAGAGACTACATCAGCCTGAGACCAGAAGAACTAGATGCTGCCCAGCTACTGCCAATGACCACCGTGATAGGGAACACAACAGAGATTCCCTGTTGGAGCAGGAGAAAAGTAGGGTGCAGAACTCAAATTCTAGTAAAAAGACCAGACTTAATGGTCTGACTGTGACTGGAGGAACCCCAGAAACCATGGCCACTGGACTCTCTGTCAAATCAGCACTAAAACCATTCCTGAGACCAACTCTTCTCTCAAAGATTAGACTGGACTCTGGGACATAAAATGATACTCATGAAGAGTGAGCTTCTTAGCTCAAGTAGATACACGAGACTAAATGGGCAGTGCCTATCCGGAGGTGAGATGAGAAAGCAGAGAGGGTCAGGAGCTGGTTGAATGGACACAGGAAATCAGGGGTGGAAAGAGGGAATGTGCTGTCACGGTATAGGGAGAGCAATTAAGGTCACATAATAATGTACGTATAAATTTTTGTGTGAGAGACTAACTTGAATTGTAAACTTTCACTTGAAGTACAATAATAAATTTTTTTTTAAATGAAAGTAAGGGGGCTTTTATATCATGCTGAAGAGTTTGAACTTCACCCCATAGACACTGGGGAGTATCTAAAATCTTTTGAGTAGGAAAGAATCTTTAGAAAGATTCATCTAGCAGAAGTGGTTTCAGGAAGAATATAAGCAAAGAGACTTATTAGGAAATGTTTGTAGTAGTTCAAATACAGGAACAAGATCATGAAATAAAGCAGTAGTTGTGGAAATTAAAATAAAACAAAGTATGTGAGAAATGTTTTAGAAAAAAATCTACAAAATATGACGACTGATTAGATGGAGAAAGTAAAAATCAGGGTAAGAAGCAGGCAAGAGTGACTGGTTTAAAGCCTTGTTTGGAAAAATATGGTGTCATTCATAGACAGAGGATGTCAAAAGGAGAATGTATTGGTGACTTTTGAGAATGCAATTTTCATTGCACTGTTTAGGGAGTGGTTATAGCTGTAGAAATTAACGCTGGCAGGTATCCTCAAGAATGTTGCAAGAAATCATGGGTAGACTAGAGAAAATCAGAGGATAGAAACCAAAGCACTTAGGGCTATTTTTAGCAAATCTCAATTGTCTGTAAATATGCTATATACTTTTTTGACAAGGTATCATCCACGATGACATAAGCAGGCAGATCAACTTTATATGGCCTTAGGAAAAGGGTAAATTTAGAACAGCTTAATTTGCTTAAAAACTTTCAAAGCCCAGATTCCCTAAAACCTTTCTGATTGTGTGTGACATATATTGTGATGGTTAATGTTATGTGTCAGCTTGGCTTGGCCATGATTTCTCAGTATTATGTAATTGCCCTCCATTTTGTGGTATTGTATAATTATTCTCCATTTTATGTGTTGTAAATCCTAAATCTATATATCTTAATAAGGCAGGATTAGTGTAGGGTATATCTTGAGTCACTGCCTTGCTCAAGTCACACCTTTACTCAAGACATTGCCTTACTCAAGTATCTGATGTAAGGGGAGTTTCCTTGAGGGTATGACCAGCATCCAATATATATGGATGCTCTAGTAAAGCTGTCTCTTGCTCTGGATCCTGAATCTGGCTCATGATCATCTGACCTCCTATTCCTGGGACTTGAGCTAGCAGCCTGTCATGTGACCCACCAGTTCTGGGATTCACCAGCTTCTGCAGCCCGGTAGGCCAGCAGTCTATTGTTTGACCTGATTCATCAGCTGCCACAGATCTGTGAGCTAGCAGCCTGTCGTCTGACCTGCCAATTTGGGTTCATCAGCCTTTGCAACTATGTAAATCAGGAGAAGCCTTCAGCATGACCCCTGACCCATGGATTTAGGACTTGCCAGCCTTCGTGACCCCATGAGTCATTTCCTTGAGATAAATCTCTTTATATATATATACACACACACACTTCACTGGTTTTTCTTCTCTAGAGAACCCAGCCTGAGACATATCAATAGATTGTTAATAGATTATCTTTGGTAAAGTATATTTTATGAATGAGGGTTTATTATTTAGTAACTCATGACTGGTGGACAGAATAATGACTGTCCAAAGGTATTCATGTCTATTCTTTAGAATTTTTTTAGACATTCTCTAGCAGAAGGCAAATAATATTTGAACTGTATGAAAATAAAAATACAACATGTCAAAATTTGCAGGATGCAGCTAAAGCAGTGCCTAGAGATAAAGTTATAGCTTTAATACTTATACTGAAAAAGAATGTCTAACATCAATGATGTAAGCTTTCATTTTAAGAAGCTAGAAAAGATATTAAAGATAAAAAAGTAGAATGAGAACAATAATAAAGACAAGAGAAAAAATCAGTGAAAGCTGCTTCTTGGAAAAGATCAATCAAATTGATAAACATCTCACTGAGATTTATTCCATGAATGTAAGGTTGCTTTAACATTAGAAAAATCAATCTATGTAATGCACTATATTAGCAGAAGAGTAAACAATATAATCTTTTCAATAGATGCAGGAAAATATTTGCAAAATTCAACATTCATTTATGGTAAAAATTTTCTACAAACTAGGAATAGAAAGCAATGTCTTCAACCTGATGAAGAGCATCTAAGGAAAATCTACCTAACATTATTCTTAATGGTGAAAGACTGAATGCTTCCCCCCTAAGATTGGGAAGAATGCCAGGACATCCACTCTTACCACTTCTATTCAGTATTTTACTGGCGCATTCAGTAAGTGAAATAAGGCAAGAAAAAGAAATAAGGTAAAACTGTATTTATCCCCTGACAACATGATCATATACATAAAAAATCCTAAGAAATCTACAAAAAAAGAAAAAAAACTACTACATCAAATAAGTGGATTTAGCAAGGTCACAGAATGTAAGGTAAATATACAAAAACCATTGAATTTCTATATATTACAAGCAAACAATTAGAAACAAGATATTGCTGAGAAATTAAAGACTTAGAAATAAAATGATATAAGATGTTCTTGGACTGGGAGACTCGATATTGTTAAGATCTCAATTTTTCCCAAATTGGTCTCTGAATTCAGTGCAGTCACAATAAAAATTTCAGACTTTTTTTTTCTTTAAGAAATTGATGATCTGATTGTTAAATTTATGTGATAATATGCGGAGCTTAAAACAGCCAAAACAGTTTTAGGGGAAAAAAAAAAAAAGACTGGAGGATACACACTACTTGATTTCAAAACTTATTACGAAGCTTCAATAATCAAGATAGTTTGATACTGACATCAGGATAGATTTATATATCAAGGAACGGAATAGAGTTTAGAAAAAAGACTTTCCTTACCATATATGGTCAACTGCTTTTTGACAAAAGAGCCAAGGAAATTAACAGGGTAAAGTTTAGTTTTTTGAACGAATGGTGCTAGAAAAATTGGCTATTCATATCGGAAAAATTGAACCTCACTCTTACCTCACACTATACACAAAAGTTAACTTGGAATGTGCTTAAGCTAAAATTGTAAAACTTCTAGGAGAAAATATTTTCAGCATAGGGTCACCATGAGTCAGAATCAACTTGATCACAACCAACAACAACAAATTCTAGAAAAATATTTCTTAGACAGCTTTTAAAAAAAGAGAAAGAAAACACTAACCATAACAGGAAAAATTTGATAAATTTGAGTTTATCAAAATTAAAAAACAAACAAAAAAACCCTTCTGCTCTTCAGAATACACCATCTGGAAAATAAAATGCAAGCCACAGATTGGGGAAAAAATGTCTGTCATACATATATATATGATAAAGGGTTTGTATCCCGAATATACAAAGAACTCTATAACTATATAATAAGAAGTTGAACAATCTAATTCTTCAAAACTGCAAAAGATTTGGACCATCCCTTTGCAAAATAAGGTATATAAATGGCCAATAAGTAGAAGAGATGTTCCAGATTATCGCTTAGCAGGAAAATGCAAATCAAACATATGATGAAATATGACTCCACACCTATTAAAATGGCTGAAATATGTTAAGCTATCAGTATTCTGTGTTTTGTGGCTAAAGAGCAACTGAAACTTTCAAACATTCCTGGTGGGAGCATAAAATGGTACAATCACTTTGGCAATTTGTATACAATTAAACTATGGCCCAACAATTCCATTCCTATGTATTTACCGTTGTAAACTAAAGGGGTATGTCCACAAAAGTCTTGTACACAGGTGTTCATAACAGTTTTATTCATGATAGCTAAACTGGAAACAACCAAAAGTACATTAAGGCTTAAATGGATAAATGAATTACGTATATTATTCAGTAAAAAAGAAAAAGAAAAAAATTAAAGGAATGAACTACTAATACATGCAACAATATGGTTAAGTTTCAATAACATTATGCTCACTGAAGGAAGCCAGAAACAAGATTATATACTATATTATTGCATTATGTGAAATCTATAATAGGCAAAACTAATCTACAGTGACTTAAGAGTTTAGAAAAAGACCTAAACACTAAGTAAGGTGGGGGGAGACATAGGAATGAGCGAACTTATAGGGTGATGGAAATATTCTACATCTTAACTGGGATGATGGTTATGTGGGTTTATATATTTGTCAATACTTATTAACTTTTCATTTAAAATACATGCAGTCTATTATATGTAGTTTATATTTTGATAACACTGATTTAAAAATAAAAAATATAAAAATCATCTACAAACTTACCACTCAATTTTAATTTCTTCTAATTTCCCCAAACTTTTTATTTCATATTTGATATTATACTCTATACACTATACATCCCTATGTACTATACCCTACAATTTATAAGCAATGTACAGTATCATAATAGTATTTGTAGACATTAAAACTCGTTGCTGTCGAGTCGGTTCCAACTCATAGTGACCCTATAGGATAGAGTAGAACTGCCACATAGGGTTTCCAAGGAGCAGCTGGTGGATTCGAACTGCCGACCTTTCGGTTAGCAGCCTGAGCTCTTAATCACTGCACCACCAGGGATCCCTGTAGACATTAAATAGTTTAATTATCCCCACAGTATTATTTTAATTAAAAATCTCTTATACTTTAAAATTTATATTTTCAATTTTTATAAATAATATTCTAATGAGCACACTTGCACATAAAGTTTTGTCCACATTTGTATCATTTCCTTGGGAAAGGTTTATAGAAAAGAAGTGTTGAGATAGGTTAAAGAATAAAGAAAGAAGATATTTATATGTGGCCCCTATTTTTCTGGAATTTGACTTATAAAAATACTATTTATAAGTCAGTTCTATTCTACTCTGGTCAAACCTGGACTATGATTCATCTTTCAAGACAGTGAATTTTTTTTTCTTTAGCAGCTGGTGGGATAAATACTCTTCAAGAAAACTCAGATTTGTTTGGAAGACATATTGATTAATTAGCTCCTTAGAGGTTGGAGCAAGGAGCCCTGATGGTGCAATGGTTAAACACTTTGCTGCTAATGGTGGTTTGAACCCAGTGGCTCTGTGGGAGAAAGACCTGGCGAACTGCTGCCATAAAGATTACAGCCAAGAAAACCCTATGTGGGGTGGGGGGGTGGGCAGAGTTATGGATACTTCCTTGACGCCACCAAACACCTCACAGGATTGGTCTACTGGGTTTGAGGGCTTGGGAACATAGTCTTGTGAGGCAACTCAATCAACTGGTATAATATAGTCCATAAAGACAGTGTTCTACATCCTAGTTTAGTGAGCAGTGTCTGGGGTCTTAAAAGCTTGCGAGCAGCCATCTAAAATACAGCAATTGGTCGTTACGCATCTGGAGCAAAAGAGAAAGAAGGAAACCAAAGACTCAAAGAAGAAACTGGTCTACAAAACCAATAATCTACATGAATAGTAACATCACCTACCTTGAGACCAGAACTAGATGGTGCCTGGCTACTGCGACAGACCCTTCCGACCAAGGACTTAACAGATGGTCTAGGATAGAATGGGAGAAAAATGTAGAACAAAACTCAGGTTCCTAAAAAAAAGGTTGGACTAACTGGGCCGGTAGAGACTAGATGAACCTCTGGGACTATCGCCCTGAGATACTCTTTAAACTTAGAACTTAAGTCACTCCCAGAGGTGACTTTCAGCCAAAAGACAGATAGGCCCATAAAAAAGATAATATCACTCTTGAGTACTGTGCTCCTCAAAATAATTATCTAGATGAAACCAAATTATTAACATTTACCCTAGACCAAAGATGAGAAGGCTAGGGGGAACAGGGAAGTGAGATTAATGGAAACAGAAAAACCAAATTGGAAATAACAATGCTGATATATTGTTGAAGAATGTAACCAATGCCACTGAACAAAATATATAGAAATTCTTAAACAAGAACTTAATTTCCTGTGTATACTTTCACTCAAAACACAATAAAATATTAAACAAACAAACAAACAACTCTATGGGGCAGTTCTACTCTGTCACATGGGGTTGTTATGAGTTGAAAATTGACACCACGGCACATGACAACAAGGAGTTGGGGCAAGATTTCAAGAAACAAACTCAGTTAACAAAAGATACTTGCAAATGGCCCCATATTACTGGTGAACCCTGTGCTTTTTTGAATCCTGTAAGGGTTCATCGGAAACCCTGGTGGCGTAGTGGTTAAGAGCTACAGCTGCTAACCAAAAAGTCGGCAGTGCGAATACACCAGGCACTCCTTGGAAACCCTATGGGGCAGTTCTACTCTGTCCTATAGGGTTGTTATGAGTCAAAATAGACTCGACGGCAACAGTTGTTAAGGGTTCGTCTGTGAACATTGGGAGGTAAGAGCTGGAATGGACCTCAGTTGTTCCACTTACTGCATGTTTCACTCCCCTTATTTTCTACGTCTCGGGTATCTCTTAATCAGAAAGGCCTTCACTAGATACCCTAGATAATTTAATGGCACTCCCCCCACACACACATATACAGACCTCTCTATTCCCTCACCCTAATATGTACATATATATAAATATATATTTAATTTAAAAGGTAAGGCTTTAATATCTTTTCAAGAATTTTTTTTAGTTTTATTTATTTTGTTGCTGTTCTTGAGAATGTACACAGCAAAATATACACCAATTTAACAGTTTCTACCTGAACCGTTTACAGACATTGATTACATTCTTTGAGTTGTGCAACTATTCTCACCCTCTTTTTCTGAGTCGTTCCTCTTTCATTAACACAAATTCACTGCCCCCCTAAGGTTCTTATCTAATATTTCAAATTACTGGTGTCAATTTGATCCCATATAGATAGTTCTTGTAGTTGTTGCTAGGTGTCATCAACTCAATTCTAACTCATAGTGACCCTATGTACAACAGAACAAAGCACTGCTCGGTGCTGCATCATCCTCACAATCATTGCTATGTTTGAGCCCCTTTCTGCAGCCACTGTGTCGATCCATCTCACTGACAGTCTTCCTCTTTTTCGGTGACCCTCTACTTTACCAAACATGATGTCCTTCCCCAGGGAGTGGTCCCTCCTGATAACATGTCCAAAGTACGGAGACAAAGTCTCACAGTCCTCGATTCTAAGGAGTGTTCTGGCTGTACTTCTTTCAAGACAGATTTGTTCGTTCTTCTGACAGTACCTGGTATATTCAATATTCATTACCAACACCATAATTCAAAGGCATCAGTTCTTCTCCAGTCTTCCTTATTCATTGTCCAGCTTTCACATGCATATGAGGTGACTGAAAATACCATGGCTTCGGTCAGGTGCACCTTAGTCCTTATTATGGATTGAATTGTGTCCCCCCAAAATGTATGCCAACTTGGATAGGCCATTATTCCCAGTATTGTGTGGTTGTCCTGTATTTTGTGATCTGATGTAATTTTCCTATGTTATAAATCCTAACCTCTATGATGTTAATGAGGTAGGATTAGGGGCATTTATGTTAATGAGACAGGACACAATCTGCAGGATTAGGTTGTGTGTTGAATCAATGTCTTAGTTATCTCACAGTCTAGGAGGCTACAAGTCCAAATTCAGGGCATCAACTCCAGGGGAAGGCTTTCTGTCTGTCATCTCTGGAGGAAGGTCTTTGTCATCAATCTTCCACTGGTTTAGGAGCTTCTCCGAGCAGGAAACTCAGGTCCAAAGGACAAGCTCTGCTCCCAGCACTGCTTTCTTGGTGGTATGAGGACCCCAACTCTCTGTTCACTTCCCTTTCCTTTTATCTCTTGTAAGATAAAAAGTGATGCAGGCCACACCCCAGGGAAACTCCCTTTACATTGGATCAGGGATGTGACCATCCCACCCTAATCCTCTTTAACATAATCTAATCTTGCCTCATTAACCACAGGCAGAGATTAGGATTTACAACATATAGGAAAATTACATCAATCACAAAATGGAGGACCACCACACAATACTGGGAATCATGGCCTAGCCAGGTTGACAGATATTTTGGGGGGACACAGTTCAATCCATTACAGTCAATCTCTTTTGAGATATAAAAGAGAGAAGTGAGCAAAGAGGAGAGGGACCTCATTCCCACCAATCAAGAAGAGCCAGGAGCAGAGCACATCCTTTGGACCCAGGGTATCTGAACTGAGAAGCTCCTAGACCAGGGGAAGATTGATGACAAGTATCTTCCCCCAGAGCCAACAGAGAAAGAAAGCCTTCCCCCGGAGCTGGTGCCCTGAATATGGACTTTAGCCTCCTAAACTGTGAGAGAATAAGCATCTGTTTGTTAAAGCCATCCATTTGTATTTCTGTTAAATAGCAGCACTAGATAACTAAGACAGTCCTCAAAGTGACCTCTTTGCTTTTTAATATTTTAAAGAGATCTTTTGCAACAGATTTGTCCAATGCAATACATCGTTTGATTTCTTGACTGCTGCTTCCATGAGAGTTGATTGTGGATACAAATAAAATGAAATCCTTGACAACTTCAAAATTTTCTCAGTTTATCATGATGTTGTTTATTGGTCCAGCTGTGAGGACTTTTGTTTTCTTTATGTCAAGGTGTAATCTGTACTGAATGCTGTAGTATTTGATCTTCATCAGTAAGTGCTTCAAATTCTCTTCATGTTCAGCAAGCAAGGTTATGTCATCTGCATATTGCAGGCTGTTAAAGAGTCTTCCTCCAATCCTGATGCCCCATTCTTCTTCAGACAGTCCAGCTTCTCAGATTATTTGCTCAGCATACAGGTTGAATAAATAATGGTGAAAGAATACAACCTTGACACACACCTTTCCTGACTTTAAACCATTCAGCATCCCCTTGTTCTGTTCAAACAACTGCCACTTGGTCTATGTTCAGGTTCCTCATGAACATAATTAAGTGTTCTGGAACTCCCATTCTTCTCAATGTTATCAATAATTTGTTATGATCCACACAGTCAGATGCCCTTGCACAGTCAATAAAACACAGGTAAACATCTTTGTGGTATTTTCTGCTTTCAGCCAAGATAGTTCTTAAAAGAGCTTAATGCTCAAGGCAGAAATTTTTTTACTAGTTAAGCTAAACTATTGTTTGGTTTTAAGATGGCTTCATGGGATATTTTTGGTTTAAGTTTTAAAGATTATCTCAGGGAAACAGTTTCAGGGGTTCATCCAACCTTTATGGCTCCAAGAAGTCTGGAGTCCATGATAATTTGAAATTCTGTTCTACATTTTCCCCTTTTTGATCAGGATTCTTCTATGGAATCTTTGATCAAATGTTCAGTAGTGGTAGCCAGTCACCATCCAGTTCTTCTGGTCTCATGGCAAAGGAGGCAGTTGTTCATGAAGGCAATTAATCACACATTACATATCCTCCTTCTATTCCTGACACTCCTATTCCTCTGTTGCTCCAGGCAAACAGAGACCAATTGTTGTGACTTGGATGGCTACTTGCAAGCTTTTAAGACCACCAGGCACTACGCAGCAAACTAGGAGGTAAAACAGAAGCACTAAACATGTTATTACGCCAATTAACAGGATGTCCCACATAACCATGACCTTAAACCTCCAAACAAGAAATCAAGTCCCATGAGGTTTTTGGTTGTACATAAGCAGCCTCAGCAGCTACTCTTTTTTTTTTTTTTTTTTAATCAGTGTTGTAAATATATCTATCACACAACTTTTTGACACTTCAACTTTTTGTAGGTGTACAACTTATTGACAGCAATTACGATAATCAGCTGTGCGACCCTATCCTTAATCAATGCAATATTTCCATCACCGTTAACCCCCCTTTCTTTCTCCTTGCCACCTCTGATAACCACTAATATATATATTTTATATATATATTTCTTGATAGCCCCCATCATCATCAGCCATCTGCCACTTCACCACTCCTCCTCTCCTCCCCTGCCCACTCTGGGGAATGTAAGCTCCACCAGAGCAGGGATTTTGTTTTTTTCAGTCATATCCCTATTACTCACAATGACTCTCTCACAGCAGGCCTTCAACTATTTGATGAATGCAAGTTTAAATGAATGAGGATTGAGAGACTTTAACTTGCTGGAGGAAAATCCTGGAGGAGAGTAAAAATAACGCAAGACTGAGTATTGTGTTAAGAAGAGAAAAGCAAAACAAAAACAAGTCTTGGGGAAGAATTAAAATGTCTAATGGAGATTTTTAAGTTGTTAGCTATGAGCTGCATTTAAATTGCTTGCTGTAAGTTTATGATGAAACTCAACCCCTACCTCCCATTTCCCTACAAAATCTTTGTTAAATCTACAGTGTGTGAGTGGATTATTTGGGGGAAATGTGAAATGTGCTGAGTTCTACAGCAGATTTGGCAAGGGAAATTCAGAGAGTCTCACAGTAAAGCACTGTGTAAATAAATTTAGGAAAGGCACTTCTTGGTTTCTCAGCATTCTTAAACATAAAAGGATGTAAAGAATTACTCTCATTATTATCAGTATACTATTTTTTTACTCACACATACTATAAGTATTTTATTATACTCTTCAGAATCATACCAAGTGTCTTAGTCATCTACTGCTGCTATAACAGAAATACCACAAGCGGATGGCTTCAACAAAGAAATTTATTTCTTCACAGTCAAGTAGGCTAAAAGTCCAAATTCAGGGTTTCAGCTCCAGGGGACGGTTTCTCTCTCATCAGTGTTTCCCAGGACTAGGAGCTTCTCTGCCCAGGGACCCTGGGTCCAAAGGATGCACTCTACAACTGGCACTGCTCTCTTGATGGTATGAGGTCCCCTTGTCTCTCTGCTCACTTCTCTCTTTTATATCTCAAGAGATTGCCTCAGGACACAATCCAATCTTGTAGACTGAGTCCTGCCTTACTAACACAACTGCCACCCATCCTCCTTTACTACATCATAGAGGCAGGATTTACAACATATAGGAAAATCACACAATACCAGGAATCATGGCCCAGCCAAATTGATACACACATTTTTGGGGGGACATAATTCAATCTATGACATTCCACCCTTTGACCCCCCAAAAAATCACTTCCTTGCAACATGGAAAACATAAATCATCCCATCATATTATAACAAAAGTCTTAACTCCAAGTCCAAAATCCAAAAATTCATCTTCATCTGTGCAATCTAGAATACAAGTTATCTGCTTCCAAAGGTACAATGGCAGAACAGGCACAAGCTAGACATTTCCATTACAAATGGGAGAAACTGGAGGGAAAGAAGGGATAACAGGCACAAGCAAGTCAGCAGAACACATTACATTAGCCCTCAAGGCTTTGAAAATAATCTTCTGTCCTCTGAGACAATTTACACAATGGCCCTGCCCTCCAGAATCTAGGTATTGGCCACACTCTCCAGATTCTGAGTGGAGGCCCCTCAGCCCTGGGCTTCAGCTCTGCCTTCCAGGCCCACTGGGACAGCAACTCTGCTCCCTTGGCTTTAGGTGCACCATTCTCCCAGTCCATCTGAGTGGTGACTGCATCCTTAGAAGCACCAGAGGCCATGGCTCCACCCTTAGAAACCCCTGAGGTCATGGCCATACGTTCTGAGACTGAGGCAGCTAGGCTTCTTGCGAAGCTTGTCTCTTCAGCTTGTTTTCTGCTTTCTTAGCCTCTCGGTGATTCGGGCCTCACTCCCGCATCTGCCCTGTTTTGGGGGCAAGTGTTCCAAAGCTCTGTAGCTCCACCGGTTAGTGCCCAGAGGCACCCCACTCCACCAGGAAGCCTTGTGCACACAGGCACTCAGGCTCTCTTACTTTGTGGGTCGGCTCCCGTGCTGTCTCACCCTGGTCTCCCGGTTCTGCTGCTGTTAGTTCTCTGCTGCTGCCGCTTCTCTGCCACTGCAGTTTTGCTGCTGTTGCTGGTCCTCTGTCTGCTGCTCCTCTATCCATCTACAGTTTCAAAACTGCTTCCACATTTTAGGTATCTGTTAGAGCAACACCCCACTCTCTCGGTACCAAATTCTGTCTTAGTCATCTACCACTGCTATAACAGAAATACCACAAGTGGATGGCTTCAACAAAGAGAAATTTATTTCTTCACAGTCAAGTAGGCTAAAAGTCCAAATTCAGGGCTTCAGCTCCAGGGGAAAGTTTCTCTCTCATCAATGTTCCCCAGGACTAGGAGCTTCTCTGCCCAGGGACCCAAGTTCCAAAGGATGCCCTGTGCTACTGGCACTGCTCTCTTGATGGTATGAGGTCCCCTTGTCTCTCTGTTCACTTCTCTCTTTTATATCTCAAGAGATTGCCTCAGGACACAATCCAATCTTGTAGATTGAGTCCTGCCTTACTAACACAACTGCCACCCATCCTCCCTCATTAACATCATAGAGGCAGGATTTACAACATATAGAAAAATCACACAATACCAGGAATCATGGCCCAGCCAAACTGAAACATACATTTTTGGGGGGACATAATTCAATCCATGACACCAAAAGACATAACAAGACCATCATTGTATCATGGCAGGCACTAGAACAGAAGAAATTACTATAAGCACTAAAGGTGAATGAAGACTTAACGACTTAAAATTCACAAACCACTCAGATATTAAGTCCACAAATTCTTGGTAAGTATATTGGATATAGTAGATCAAACTGATGATTAATGAAGACTATTCAGCATGATCATATTTTCTATTTTAAAGTTTTATATTAAAATCCATTTAGTTCCCCTTCATCCTGACTAGGTAAGGCTGAGAACACCATAACATGAGTATCTCCACAGGAAGTCATTCTCCCATCAATCTAACACGTTTTACAAATTCCCAGATTGTGGTAGTAGTAAAAATTCCAGTTGATGTGTGATGAAATCAGTAGTGTTACCATATTTCCTTGATTCTAAGATGCCCTGATTGTCTTATGTATCATTAATTTAACAACAACTTTGAGAACAAAAATAAACAACACGTTAAATGGTCATATTAAATATAAGATACGTTCCAACAATGGAAAAAGTAAATTATGGAGAAAATGCCTTTTATCATTGAGGAAACACTGTATTTTGAAAAAAGTAGATAAGATTTCAGCAAGTTCAGTATTTACTGATTTTGAGACCTGTATCAAAACATTTAATCTTTTTGGTTCTCAGTTGCCTCACTTCTGAAAGGAAAGTATTCTTTTCTTCCTGAACAGTGGAAGAAGGGGAAAGAGTGGACCAGATGACTTTTTGAAGGACCATTCTAGTTCTAAGGCTTTAGGCAGTGGTTCCATGTTTCTTAATAACAGTAAAATTATTGAAAAGCAGCAGATGTTAATCTGATTAATTCATACAAATGCTTGTGTTACCTTTCATTCTCATCTAAATCTTCATCCACAGTTCACAGAGAATTTATACCTTTGTAACCCCTAATTTTGAGAGGGCCCTTGAAGTTGTTGATTTTAGGAGTCAGTGAGTCATTCTTTCTTCATAAAACCTTTGACGACAAGCTCCAATAGCTAAAGTCGACACAGATTCCAATGAGCAGGACGGCAGCTCCACTTCTAATAAGTTAATCCAATGGTTTTTGTCATGAGCAAAACAAGAAATCATGTTTTTAATCATACTAAAAGGTCTCTGCATCTTGTTAACATCTGGAGTTCAATCATTTCTGTGCTAAAAACCGGGGAATGCTTCAGCAGGGCATAAATCTTGCCCCTCATTGTACATGCGATCCAGATGCCGGAGGAGAATTAATGTTCATTTGTAACACATCTGGTGGCGGCAGCTTTGAGTAAGCTCTAATAGAAAGAGTGCAGAACCAACGTGGCATTACACCTTCCCTTGGGCCAAGGGTTCTAGGCTGAAGGTAAAAGCCTGCAGGTGTCTCTTGGGGCTTAGCAATACACTGCACTAATCAGCTCTGGCATTGTGTTAAGTGCAGGATGTTTTGAATTTTCCACTGAAATTTCACAGTCCAGTAATTCCTGCATTCCAACTGTCTGCTTTTGACAACTCTTTAGATTTGCCACCATTTTGAAATTTCAAATGAAGGAATGGCCCAGGGTCAGGGTCAGGGTCAGGCTTTGGACTATCCCATAAGATGTGGAAAGAGGGGGTCCCTACCAGGGCAGTAGCGGGTAAGTAATGAGACTGACCTTACTTGTAGATAGAAGAGGTAGCTTGGCCTCCCTTGTGAAAGGCAACATGGTGCAGTCGAAAGAGCACTGAATTTGAGTTGGGAAATCTGAACTTAAGACTCTCCCTCAGTATGTGTGCAGAAGTCCAAGATTACCTGGGTTACTGTTTCTCACAAAGGACTTTTCAGAACCAAATAGAATGATAGCTTTTTGTAACAAAAGGATCAAGTCCCAGTTTCTTAGAATAGCATTTTAATTCACTTTGTAATACAGCCCTCCTTTCCTACCTCATTTATCCTCAAAATACTTCCATTTAGCCTCAATATACACTTGGGTCTTAAACTATAATAAATATCTTGCTTTTTAAATACCGGCTGCATATTTTTATGTTTTGGAGACTTTATCCATGCTGGTTATAATGCTTTGTCTCAATCCATTTGCCTACCTATTGATTCTTGGAGAATTAGCTCTAAGACTCCTCCTCCATAAAGCATTTGTACATGTCAGTACTATAACACTTTTCATGGAGTAGAATTTATTGAGCATTTGTGTGTCTGTGTGTGTCTGTGTGTGCCTGTCTCCCTGGCTGGACTGTGTTCCTCTTTTTGAGAACAGTGTTCAGTTCTTATTTATCTTTGCATACCCACTACTGCACAGTGATGGCAAGCTATGAGGCACTCAGATAATTTTTGCTGAACTATTTCAGATTTTTTTTTTTTGTCTCAGCCACTGACTCCCTGTGTGATCTTAAAGAAGTTGGTTAATCTCATAATTCCTATTTTAGACATGAGTAACATAACATTATCTACTTCATGAGGTTGTTGTGAGTGAGTACCCAGGGAAATAACACATGTAAAGCACTTAGAATAGCATCTGAAACATAATAAGCCCTTAACAATGCTAGCTACTATCAGTGTTAATATTCCTAAGGAAAGAATTTTGAAGGTGAAAATACAAAGAAACTAAGTATCTGTAGTGTTGGACCAGGAGAACCACATGGGGGAAAATGCCTTTGTGGTATAGGCACTGTTATTAGCCTCTCTTTACTGAAGACCAAAGTGAGACTCAGCGAAGTTAAGCATGGCCAAAGTGAAATTTAGAACCCAGGGACTATGACTCCAGAGCCTATGCTCTTAATCATGAAAGAATCTCTGAGAGAAAATGTGGGATCTATTGGAGGCATTTAATAAAGTCTTAGGGATACATTTCGTATTGTTGCAGATGGCCTCCGATTAAATCAAATTTCTATGATAAAATTATTTGTGATAGCCAAATGATACGGCATCTAAATGCTACTGAGGAACTGGGGGGTTTATACTAGAACTTAAAATAACATCAGGCTAACTGTAAATGTTTTTATGATGGCATTGTGCTCTATTGGGTACCAGTCGGAGGTCAGGAAGTAAGATGCTTGCACCAGGAGAGGCACACAGGAACAGCTGTCTGAATAAAGAGCAGATTCGCGTCTCCCAATTCACGTGCTGCCTGGCTCATGTGCTCATTGAGGGAAATGGTGGGTGAAATCTTCCACCCTATTCAAAGTGTCCTTTTTAATTTTAAATTTGGCACAACATGCATGATTGAATTTTATGAGTTAAATGTGCATATGATGTGGCTCCACTAATCATATGTTTTGAATCTGGTATTAGTAGCTATAAATAGAATGCCAGAAGAAGTTACTTTGCAATCCAGACTTGAAAATTGCCACACCACAAAATGAACTGTATAGAAGGAAAAATATTAGACATAAACATTGATAAATGTTTATAATCTCGTTAGAAGAAACAATGTGTACTAAAAAAGTAAGATTGAGGAGAGCATTAGTGTCTTAAAGAGACAGCTCTCTAGCAGTGATGAGTCTAATAATAATATCACTTTGTTCTTAGATATATTTATGTTTTCCCAGTACTTTCATATATCTCATTCATTCATTCACTCAACAAATATTTATTGAGTATCTACTATAGGGCCAGCATTTGTGCCAGTTTTGAGGTGCTGGAGCAGCAGTGACCAAAATTAAACTGACTCACCTTACATTTTAGAGAGAAGAGAGGATAGAGCAAAAAGACTAGCCTGAAGATAAAAATTAGGGAGCGATCAGAACATAGCTATTATAATATCAAAGCCATGAGACTGATGATTTTCCTGGAGAGTGAGTGTGGTCAGTGAAGGGAAGGGGTCTGAGTACTAAGCCTTGACGACCTCTGGTAACTAGAGGTTGAAAAATTAAGGCACAACCAGCAAAGGAGATGAACAGGAGCAGCTAGTGAGGTAGAAGGAAAATCAGAAGAATGTGGTGTCTTAAATGTGAAGAAAAAAAAAAAGGAGGGAGAGATTTTTCAGATGAAGAAAGAAAGAGGAGAACAAGCAACTGTGTCAAATGCTACTGTTAATTAAAATGTGAACTGAGAGTTGATCCTTGAGTTTAACAATGTGGAATTCATTGTTGGCCTTTGACAACAGCACTGTTATGGATATGAATTTTGTCCCTCCGAAAAAGTATGTCAAAGTCCTAATCCCTATACCTCTGAAGGTAAAGGTGTTTGGAATTTGGGTCTTTGAAGATGTTATCAGGTTAACATGACATCATACTGGAGTACGCTGACTCTTAATCCTGTATGACTGGTGTCCTTATAAAAGAGGAAAAGATACACAGAGACAGGGAAAGAGAAGGACACCACGTGACATTGCAGCTGCAAGCTAATGAACCTCTGGGGCTGCCAGAAGCCAGGAGAGAGGCATGGAAGTTTCTCTCTCAGAGCCCTCAGAAGGAATCAACACAGCTGATACCCTGATTTGAATGTCTAGCGTCCGGAACTGAGAGACAATAAATTTCTGCTTTTATAAGCCACCCACTTTGTGGTACTTTGTTATGGTAGCCCTAGGAAAGTAATATAAAGACTTCAGTGGGGTGGTGGGGTGAAAGCATGCCTGGGATGACTTCAAGAGAGAAATTGGAGACACCTAGTATGAACAACAGAATCTCTGGATGGTGCCAATGATTAATGCATTCAGCTGCTAACTGAAAGTTTGGTGGTTCGAGTCCACACAGAGGCACCTCAGAAGAAAAGCCTGACGATCTACTTCTAAAAAATCAGCCACTGAAAACGCTATGGAGCACAGTTCTACTCTCACACAAATGGGGTGTCATGAGTTAGAGTCAACTTGAGGCCAAATGACAGCAGTAGTAGTAATAGTACGTAGTATAAACAGCATTTTAAGAATTTTCAATAAAGAGGAACAAAAAATGGGGATGTGGAGTTATGAGAGGGGTTCTTAAACATGGAAGAAAGCACAGCATGTTTGAATGATCATGGAAATGGGTTTAACAGAAAAGGAAGATTGATGATACCTAAGGAGACTAGGAACAACTGCTGAAGAAATGCCATTGAAATTGAGGAAATAAACTGAGGAGGAAACTAGAAGTAGTAGCAAGTGGGAAAATATGTCTGCATTTATTCAGTAAAGAATTATTGAGCATGTAACATGGGTCACGGTCTGTGCTGGACGCTGGAGATGCTGCCATGAACAAAACAGAGGTCCTGCCTTCATAGAGATTACTGACTAACGGACCTGAAAAAAAGGTATGAAAGCAATTTTATCACTTACCAAAAAAAACCAAAAACAAACCAAATCCACTGCCACTGAGTTGATTCTGACTCACAGCAACCTTATAGGACAGAGTAGAACTGCCACATAGGGTTTCTAAGGAGTGGCTGGTGGATTCGAACTGCTAACCTTTCGGTTAGCATCCATAGCTCTATACCACCAGGGATCCTTATCACTTACAACAATTGTAAAAACATTATAACACCTACTGATCTATGGAATCATTGGATTGCAGTGGGAAAGCAGCAAAATTCATAGTATGATTTCTACTCCTATATCACTGCTACTGCTCCAGCTGCTATCACAGCTACCTTCCCCTTTGATCTTTTCTCTTGCTCCAGCTCCTCAAATCATGGCTACCTCCATCTGCATCCATCTGTCTTTCCTGCCTCCCTATAGAGTGATGGCCAAGATTAAGCCTAAGGTAGAAAAACAAGTAAGAAGGATTGAATCAATCTAAAATAGCCAAACAAGAAGCATCAGTCATTTAGGAGAAAAGTTTTCTAAGCAAATTTATGAAGGCTTACTGTGGAAAGCATCTTAAAGTCAACAGGACATATTAGATTCAAGTCTGATGGATGAATAACTAATAGAAGATAAAATCACATACTAGGTACAACTAGTCAAATTGCTGAAAACCAAAAATGAAGAAAAAATTATTAAAAACAACCTAATAAGAAAAGCCACATTACCTTCATGGGAACAACAGTAAGACATTTCACAGAGACTTCTTAACAGAAACTGTAGAATGAGAAGACAATAGAATAACACCAACAGACCTTCACTACAGGAAATATTAAAGAACATTTTTTAGACTGAAAGAACATGATCTCAGGAAGTAGTGCAAGAAGGATTGAGCAGCTCCAGAAAGGGTAACTATATGGGTAAATATAAAAAGAGAATTGACTGTTGAAAACAATAATGACAATGTCTTCTAGGGCTTAAATCATGTAGAAGCATGTGACAGCAATAGCAAAAATAGCAGGAGAGATGAAGGATAATGGAGGTATACTGTCTAAGTTTCCTTTATTGTTAGAAAAGTGGTAAATGTATTAATTTAAGATACAGCATAATAAGCTAGGATGCATTTTTTAATTTTTAGGGTAAAAGAAGGATATTAAAAAAGTATAACAAAAAATCTAACAAAGGTGAAAAAATGGAATATAAAACACTGATTATTACAAAAGGAGTCAGGGAAGGAGTGGTTAAAGTAACAAAAACAGAAGGGACAGACAAAAAACAAATAGCAATATGGTAGAATTAAATCCATCTTTATCAGTAATTCCATTATATACAAATGTATGAAACATTTCAATTAACAAGGTTTTCAGACTAGATTTTAAAAAACACAATTATGTGCTCTTTGTAAGAAATACACTATAAGAATATACAACAGTTAAAAGTAAAAAGATTGAAAAGAGATACACCATGTGAGCATTAATTAAAAGAGACCTGGTCTCACTATAATAATATCAGATAATATAACCTTTATGGTGAAAAGAATTATGAGAGATGAAAAGGAAAATCTCATAATATTAAAAAGGTCATTTCAGGACTTCTGGCCAACATACTGCTATAGACAGAAGCATCCACAGCAAACACCTGAAAAACTAAGTCAAACAGAGATAAATATCAATCCTGAAACCCTAACCATCAAATGAAAAGATAAAGAACTCAGCCAAACACTGAATGGAATAAGAAACTGAAAGAGAGCAGAGAGCGAGGAGAGATACATGCGGAAGTCGCCTAGCAGTGTACGGATCCACCATCTTTGTCTCCTGTCAGAGATCAGCAGACAGGGAGTACAGGAAAGCACCTCCACAGAGCTTCCAGCAGGAGACAGAAAAACAGGTAACCAGCAATATACGCTTTCACATCCCCCACCCTTCTTCACCCCCACTCTGCCTCCTCTGCTTCCTGTGGCCACAGCCTCTTGGCCAGGAGACACTAGTTTCAGCCCTGTGCCACTTGGATTCCACCCACCCACAGTGGCAAGCTCCCTGAGTGCCATTTGTTTGTTGCTAGTGTTGTTTTTTTCCACTTCTTTTGGTTTCTTCCATACCTCTCACCACCTCCGCCTCCTTTCACTCAAATACCTGGCTCTGTGTGCCATCTTTGCTTCTTCCTGAAAGGCTGTGAAATGCCACTCAACTGTGGAACTGCTTCCCCGGCTGAGCTGCCATGCTGGTGGGATCCCCAGGGCTTTTATTTATTTAATTATTTTTCTTTGTTTTCTTTTTCTTTTCTCAGCTTGGGACCCATGTCTAGCCAGGCTGTATTGTGCAGCTTATGAGCTACTGCCTCAGTCTGCACAGCTATACATGGGATCCCTGGGAGCATTTTTGGTTTTAGTATGTTTTTTCTTTTATTTTCTTTTTTTGCTTTTTCCCTTTTTGTCTTTCTTCATTTCTCAGTTTCTCATATCTCTATATTGACCTTTTCTTCCTATCTCCTGAATACTTGGCACTGTGTGACACCTTACCCCTTCTAGCCAGGCTGCACTTCGCAGACTGGGAGCCACCTCTCCAGTCTTCGAAGCTGCACCAGTAGGATCTCTGGGAGTTTTTCTTTTTTTTTTCCTAATTTTTATTTCTTTATTTTTCTCATTTTTATTTTTATCTGTTTCTCGTCTCTCGTTGCTAAACTCCAACAGTAAGCTCCCTTACAACCCTTTTATGTTTGCTTGTTTTGGGGTCCTTTTCTCTCTCTTCTTTCCCATACCCATATTAGCGCCACCATCACATTCTCACCCATCTTCCCTGCCTACCTGCACTGTGTGCTGAACTTCATTCCCCCAAGCAGCACAGGCATTGCCTACCAGAACCTGCTCTGCACTGATTTTTGGCCTGCCCTGTTGACCCTAGTATGTGCCACAAACAACCAGCAACTCCCCTTCAGCTGGACCTGCCCTGCTGTATGATACATGAGCGACTGACACTGCTTATTGGAGGAGGCGAAAAGTATCACACCCACAGACAAGCAAACAACAAAGAATGGACAGCCTGCCTGCTCAGACATAACCAAATAAAACAAAAAAGCAGGACAAAACAAACAAATCTACAGTCAATAAATGAAGAAAATAACTACTGAATGTCTTGAAGACAGCAAACAATATCAAAACATTTTACAAAAACAAGACAGGATGGTCCCACTAGATATCCAAAATAAAACACCAGATGAATTTCTAGTAGAAGAAAAGGCCCTAGAACTACCTGATAGGGAAATCAAATCTCTAATATTCATAGCTATCCAAGAGTTGAAGCAAGAAACAGACAAAAATGAGGAAAAATAGACAAATTCATGGAAAAAGCAGAAAAATTCATGGAAAATACAGACAAAAAAAGGAAGAATTCAAGAAAATAATACAGGAAAAAATGCAAAAATAAATTCACAACTAGAAATAATACAAAAACAACAATTAGAAATCCAAAAGATAAACAACAAAATTTCACAAATGGACAGTGTCACAAAGGGGCTTGAAAAGATGGAAGACAGGATCAGTGAAACTGAAGACAAACGCTTGGTTACAACCATGTTTGAGGAAAAATCAGAAAAAAAGTGTGAAGAAAAATGAAGAAACCCTGAGAATTATGTGGGATACAATCAAAGCAAAAATTTGTGAGTGATCGGAGTTCCAGAATAGGGGGAGAAAATAGAAACCACAGAGAGGCTCGTTGAAGAACTGCTGATAGAAAACTTCCCCAATATCATGAAAGATGAAAAGCTGACCATCCAAGAATTTCAATGAACCCCATATAGGACAGACCTCAAAAGAAAATCACCAAGGCATATCATAATCCTACTAAAACCAAGACAAACAAAGAATCCTGAGAGCAGCTCGAGAAAAAGAAAAAGTCACATACAGAGGAGAAACAATAAGACTAAGCTTGGATTATTCGGCAGAAACCATGCAGGCAAGAAAGCAATGGGATGACATACGTAAAACCTTGAAAGAAAAATATTGCCAGGCAAGAATAATATATCCTGAAAAACTCTCATTCAAATATGATGGTGAAATTAGGACATTTCCAGATAAACAGAAATTAAGGGATGATGTAAAAACCAGACCAAACTTATAAAAATTATTAAAAGTAGTCCTTCAATCTGAGAACAAATAACATCAGACCACAGGCTGAATGTAGGATGCAGGATTGTGCGAGCCAGATACCAACCTAGGAAATGAACTTTCAAGGACTATCCAAAGCCAAAAGAATTACAACAAGGAACCAGAGAGCTTAATCTGTAAATGATAACAGCATAAGAACAATAAAAGAGGGAATAAACAGTGTAGAAATACAACCTTCTAATGGAGAGGAAGACAAGGTGATACCAAGTAATAATAGACTGGTTCAAACCTAGGAAGACAACGGTAAATTTCAAGGTAACCACAAAGAAAGTTAACAAATCTTTTACTCATCAAAATAAAGAAGAAAAACATAAAGTCTCAGTCAAAACAAAACCTACAAAAACAACAGAAATGAAAAAGAAATCCACAAACAAAAGGAATTCAGCAGAGGAGAATAAGAGGAACAAAAAAAAGTCAGCACCACAAAAAAAGCACTACAAAATGACAGCAATAAACTCACACCCATCAATAATTACACTGAATGTAAATGGACTCAATGCACCCATAAAGAGACGGACAGTGACAGAATGGCTAAAAAAAAACAGGATCCATCAATATGCTGTCTACAAGAGACACACCTTAGAAAAATATCCATAAATTTATTAAAAGCCAAAGAATGGAAAAAAAATTTATCAAGCAAACAGATACCAAAAAAGAGCAGGAGTGGCAATACTAATCACAGATAAAATAGATTTTAAAACAAATTCCACCATAAAAGACAAAGAAGGACACTATATAATGATTAAGGGTGTGATCCATCATGAAGGTATAACCATAATAAACATCTATGCACCAAATAACAGGGCTCCAAAATACATAAGACAAACTCTAACAGCACTGAAAAGAGACATTGACTGTTCCACAATAATAGTAGGACACTTCAACACACTACTCTCGGCAAAGGAGAGAACATCTAGAAAGAAACTCAGCAAAGATACAGAAGACCTAAAGGGCACAATTAGACAACTTAACCTCATAGACATTTTTAGAACACTCCACCCAACAACTGCAAAATATACATTCTTTTCCAATGCCCATGGAACTTTCTCCAGAATAGACCACATCTTAGGCCACAGAGCAACCCTCAACAAAATTCAAAATGTTGAAATAATACAAAGTATCTTCTCTGACCACAATGCCATCAAGGTAGAAATTAACAACAGGAAGTGCAAGGAAAAAAACTCAGTTACATGGAAACAGAATAATACCTTGCTTACAAACCAGTGGGTCATAGAAGAAATCAGAGATGGAATAAAAAAAAATCCTAGAATTAAACGATAATGAAAATACATCATATGAAAAACTTAAGGACACAGCAAAGGCAGTCCTCAGAGGACAATTGATAGCAATAGATGCACACATCAAAAAAGAAGAAAGGGACAAAATCAAAACATTAACTACATAACTAGAAAAAATAAAAAGAAAACAGCAAAAAAATAGCCCACAGCCACCAGAAGAAAGTAAATAATAAAGATCAGAGCAGAAATAAATGAAATGGAGACTAGAAAAACAAAAGAAAGAATCAACAAAACCAAAAGTTGGTTCTTTGAAAGAATTAACAAACTTGACAAACCACTAGGCAGACTGACAAAAGAAAAACAGGAGAGGACGCAAATAACCCAAATAAGAAATGAAATGGGGAACATTACAACAGACCCAACTGAAATAAAAAGGATCGTAAGAGTATTATGAAAAACTAGACTCCAACAAATTTGAAAACCTAGAGGAAATGGATAAATTTCTAGAAACACACTACCTACCCAAACTAACACAAAGTGATATTGAAAATCAGAACAGACTCATAACAAGAGAACAGCTTGAAAAGATAATAAAGAAACTGTCAACAAAAAAAGCCCTGGCCCAGATGGCTTCACTGGAGAATTCTACCAAACATTCAGAGAAGAGCTTGTACCATTACTACTCAAACTATTTCAGAACATAGAAAAGGAAGCAACACTTCGAATTCATTCTATGAAGCCAGCATAACACTGATACCAAAACCAGGCAAACACGCCACAAAAAAAGAAAGTTACATACTAATCTCTCATGAATATAGATGAAAAAATTCTCTACAATATTGTAGCCAAGAGAATTCAACATCATATCAAAAAAAAATAGACCACGACCAAGTATGATTCATACTAGGTATGAAGGATAGTTCAACATTAGAAAATCAAACAACATAATCCATCACATAAATAAAAGGAAAGAAAAGAACCACATGATCATCTCAACTGATGCAGAAAGGCATTTGACAAAGTCCAACACTCATTCCTGATAAAAACTCTCAATAAAACAGGTATAGAAGGGAAATTTCTCAACATGATAAAGAGCCTCTATGCCAAACCAACAGCCAACATCATTCTTAATGGAGAGAGGCTGAAAACATTCCCCTTGAGAACAGGAACAAGACAAGGATGCCCTTTATCACCATTCCTATTTAACATTGTGCTGGAAGTTCTAGCTAGAGCAATAAG
>NW_004444053.1:4584950-4602354 GCF_000243295.1 Trichechus manatus latirostris
TGACCTCAGAACCTACTCTACAGCTACGATAGTCAAAACAGCCTGGTACTAGTACAATGACAGATACTTTGACCAATGGAACAGAATAGAGAACCTGGATGTAAATCCATCTGCCTATGGTCACCTAATCTTCGACAAGGGCCCAAAGTCCATCACATGGGGAAGAGACAGTCTTTTTAACAAACGGTACTGGCAAAACTGGATGTCTATCTGCAAAAAAAAAACTGGATCCATACTTCACACCATATATAAAAACTAATTCAAAATGGATCAAAGACCAAAACTATAAAGTTCATAGAAGAAAAAATAGGATCTGCACTAGAGGCCCTAGTACACGGCATTAACAAGATACAAACCATAACCAACAACGTGCAAACTCCAGAAGATAAGCTAGATAACTGAGCTCTTCTAAAAATTGAAAACTTATGGTCATCAAAAGACTTCACTGAAAGAGGAAATATACAACCTACAGACTGGGAAAAATTTGGGGGGCAATATAAGTCAGACAGAGGTTTAATCTCTAGCATCTGCAAGAAAATCCAACACCTTTACAACAAAAAGACAAATAATCCAATTAAAAGATTGGCAAAGGAAATGAACAGACACCTCACCAAAGAAGACATTCAAGCACTCAACAGACACATAAGGAAATGCTCATGATCACTAGCCCTTAGAGAAATGCAAATCAAAACCACAATGAGATACCATGTCACCCCAGAGTTACTGGCATGGATCAAAAACTGGAAATAACAAATGTTGGAGAGGCTATGGGGAGATTGGAACTCTTATGCGCTGCTGGTGGGAATGCAAAATGATGCAACCATTTTGGAAAACGATATGGTGATTCCTTAAAAGCTAGAAATAGAAATACCACACAATCCAGCAATCCCACTTCTAGAAATATATCTTAGAGAAACAAGAGCCGTCACACAAATAGACATATGCACACCCATGTTCATTACAGCATTGTTCACAATAGTGAAAAGATGGAAACAACATAGATGTTCATCAGCAGATGAATGGATAAACAAATTGTGGCACATACACACAATAGAGTATTATGCAACAATGTTAAAGAATAATGATGAATCTGCGAAGCATCTCATAACATGGATGAAACTGGAGGACATCATGCTGAGTGAAATAAGTCAATCACAAAAGGGCAAATATTGTATGAGACCACTACTGTAAAAACTCATGAAAAAGTTTACACGCAAAAAGAAAGAATCTTTGATGGTTATGACTGATAGGAGGGGTGGAGGGGAATACTAGACAATAGATAAGTGGTAATTTTGGTGAAGGGTAAGACAGTACACAATACTGGGGAAGCCAGCACAACTTGTACAAGGAAAGGTCATGGAAGCTCCATAGACACATCCAAACTCCCTGAGGGACTGAATTGCTGGGCAGAGGGCTGTGGGGACCACGGTCTCAAGGAACATCTAGCTCAATTGGCATAACATAGTTTATAAAGAAAATTTTCTACATTCTACCTTGGTGAGTAGCGTCTGGGGTCTTAAAAGCCTGTGAGCAGCCATCTAAGATACTCCACTGGTCTTACCACTTTGGGAGCAAGGGAGAATGAAGAAAACAAGATACAAGGGAAAGATTAGTCCAAAGGACTAATGGACCACAACTATCACAGCCTCCACCAGACTGAGCCCAGTACAACTAGATGTTGCCCGGTTACCACCACTGACTGCTCTGACAGGGATCACTACAGAGGGTCCCTGACAGAGCTGGAGATAAATGTAGAACATAATTCTATCTCACAAAAAAAGATCAGACTTAGTGGCCCAACAGAGACTGGAGAAACCCTGAGTATGGCCCCCAGACACCCTTTTAGCTCAGTAATGAAGTCAAACACGAGGTTCACCCTTCAGCCAAAGATTAGACAGGCCCATAAAACAAAACGAGATTAATGGGGCACAACAGCCCAGGTACAAAGACTAGAAGGCAGGAGAGGACAGGAAAGCTGGTAATAGGGAACCCAAGGTCGAGAACGGAGAGCACTGACATGTTGTGGTTTTGTTAACCAGT
Source organism: Trichechus manatus latirostris (assembly GCF_000243295.1). Taxonomy (NCBI): domain Eukaryota; kingdom Metazoa; phylum Chordata; class Mammalia; order Sirenia; family Trichechidae; genus Trichechus; species Trichechus manatus. Next base: position 4,586,991 of record NW_004444053.1, read on the forward strand.
GTCATAAAACAATACGTGTACTAACTGTTTAATGAGAAACTATTTGTTCTGTAAACCTTCATCTAAAGTAAAATTAAAAAAAAAAGGTCAGTTCATCAGGAAAACACAAAATTCTGAATATAGTAGTCTGCCATTATCTGTGCGGGATACATTCCAAGACTCCCCATGGATGCCTGAAACCGTGGATAGCAATGGACCCTATACATACTATGTTTTGTCCTATACATACATACCTATGATGAAGTTTAATTTATAAATTAGGCACAGTAAGAGATTAGCAGTAATAACTAATAATAAAATAGAACAATTGTAACAATATACTGTAATAAAGGTCATGTGAATTACAAAGTGGGATGGTGCAAGATTTCATAACGGTACATACTCATTTAACATTTTCAAACTAAGGTTGACTGTGGGTAACTGAAACCACAGAAAGCGATTCCACAGATATGGGGTAACTACAGTAATCCCTAACCATCTTGACTTAAACAACAAAAAATGGGGAAGGAGAAGAGAAGGGAAAGGAAGAGAAGATAAGGGAAGAGAGTAAACAAATTACTGGTATCAAGAATAAAGAATAAGAGAGGCAGAGTCAACATGGTGCCCTACAACAGATGCACCATGCTGTCCGTTTGCAGTAAAGACCTTAAAAACTACATAAACAGATACAAACGTCAATCCCAGAACCCTAAGCATAAAATGAAGGGATAAAAAACTAGATCAAACACCAAAAGGAAGAAGAAACTGAAATTGACAGAAAACAGAGATCAAGGAGAGATGTGGAGGTCCCCTGCCAGCTAACACAGCACAGGGTCACCATCGTGAAGCTCGGCCAGCAACAATGCTGGACAGGGAGTACCAGAGGCTTCACGGAGCTCCCAACAGGAGACAGAACACACAGTAACCAGAGAAACATGCTTTCCCACCCGTCACCCTTCTGGTGAGTAGAAGCAAGACTCTCCCCATCCCAGTTGCCCCCACTGCTGGGGTCCACAATACAAGACCCCCTGGGCTGCCCCCTCCCATCATGCAGATATTTTTTCTTTCTTCCTTTTCTTTCTCCCTCCCACATAGCCCAGTACACCACCTCCCTCTCCTTCCTGCTGGCCCCTGCCAAGCTGTCACAGCTACAGAGCCTGCTGCCACCCTGGGTCCACCATGTCCCTACTTGCCAGCTCCTGCACTCCACAATTTTTTTTCCTTTCTTTTCTTTCTCCCTCCCATTGAGCCCCTTAAGCCATCTCCTCTCCCTTCCCATGGGCCCCTGGGTCCATACCGAAAAAAATCGCTGGCACACACTGCACTGCCATATTTTTCTCTTTTTTTCTTTTCTTACTTTTCTTTCTCCCTCCCACCTAGACCCCTGTATGCTACCTCCCTCCTTCCTAAGGACTGCACAATGCCACGGGCACACCAGAACATCACAGCACCAGTTTTGTCCTCCCTCAATCCCCTGGCCCACATTGTGCCACCATATTTTTTCTTTTTTTTTGGTTCCCCCTCCACCAACCCTGTAGGCCATCACTCCCCTTCTCACCGGTCCCAGGGTCTGCCCTGTCCCCACCCACCAACTCTCACCACACCACTTTGTTTTTCTCTCTCTTTTATCTCTCCCTCCCATCTAGCCCTGTACACCACCTCCCCTCACATCCCACAGGCCCCACCAAACCACCACAGCTACAACATCTTGGCTCTCAGACCCACCACTACAGCAGGCCCTCACCACCCCTCCCCTCCTGCCACTCGACCAGCTACTGAACAGTGGAAATTGAGCACATACCACTTGCTGTCTCACACCAATGCCCTTCTGGTGAGGAGCTGAATGCTCCCACACTGCTAGACCGACATCATGAGGGAGACAGTGCCTGCCCAATCTGCCCTCAGCCACCTCATGAACCAGTGTACAGTGAAGCCAGCTCACCCTGCCTGTTGCTGCCCTCCTCACCCAGATAAGGTGGTGAGAGCTATCATGCCCACAAATGAGCAAGCAGCAAAGCACACCTGACCTGCCTGCCCTGACATATCAAAGTAAAACAAAAAAGCAGGATGAAACAAATGAACATACAGTCAATAAATAATACTTTAGTGTCTCAGAGACAGCAGACAATATCAAAACATATAAAAAAGCAGGACAAGATAGCTCCAGCAAGTGATCAAAATAAAGAATCAGACAACCTTCCAGTAGAAGAAAACGCAGTGGAGTTACCTGATATGGAATTCAAAACACTAATATTTAGGGATCTCCAAGAGATTAGGAAAGAGATCAAGGAAAACATAGAAGGAAGAAAACCAAGGAAAAAATAGACAAAATCATGGAAAGCACAGAAAAAAAACAACGAAACATAGCCAAAATCAAGGAAAACACAAGACAAATCAATAGGAGAATTCAGGAAAATAATACAAGAACAAAATGTCAAAATAAATAAACAGAAATAGTACAAAAACAGCAAATAGAAATCCAAAAGATAACAAAATATCAGAAATGGACAACTCATTAGAAGGTTTTAGAAGCAAATTAGAAACAAAGGAAGACAGAATCTGCAAGATTGAAAACAAAAGCACAGATACCACTTTGCTTAAGGAAAAATCAGAGAAAATAATGGGAAAAAAAAGCCTAAGAATTATGTGGGACACAATCGAGAGCAAAAATTTGCGTGTGATCAGAGTTCCAGAATAGAGGGAGAGAATGGAAAACACAGAGAAGACTGTTGAAGATTTGCTGGCGGAAAAATTTCTAAATATCATGAAAGACAAAAAGCTGACCATTCAAGAAGTTCAATGAACCCCATATAGCATAGACCCAAAAAGAAAGTCACCAAGACATATTATAATCACATGATATATATATATCATATTATAAACTCTCAACAAAGAAAGCCCTGGCCTGGACAGCTTCACTGGACAATTTTAACAAACATTCAGATAAAAGCTCACACCAGTACTACTCAAACTATTTCAGAACATAGAAAAGGAAGGGATACTTCCAAACTCATTCTATGAAGCCAGCATAACCCTGATATGAAAACCAGGCAAAGACACCACAAAAAAAAGATCACAGACCTGTATTTCTCATGAATATAGATTCAAAAATTCCCAACAAAATTCTAGCCAATAGAATTCAGCATCATATCAAAAAATAATACATCATGACAATGTGCTATTCATACCAGGTATGCAAGGACGGTTCAACTTTAGAAAAACAATCAATGTAATCCGCCACATAAATAGAACAAAAGAAAAGAATCACATGATCACCTCAATCAACGCAGAAAAGGCATTTCAGAAAGTCCAACACCCATTCCTGATTAAAAAAAAAAAAACAACTATCAATAAAATAGAAATAGAAGGGAAATTCCTCAACAAAATAAAGGGCATCTATACAAAATTAACACTCAACATCATTCTCAACAGAGAGGGTCTGAAAGCATTTCCCCCTGAGAATGGGAACAAGACAAGGATGTCCTTTATCACCACTCCTACTTAACATTGTGCTGGAAGTTATACATGGAGCAATAAGGCAAGAAAAAGAAATAAAGCCATCCAAATTGGAAAGAACGATGTAAAAGTATCCCTATTCGCAGGTGATATGACCCTATACATACAGAACCTCAAATATTCCACAAGAAAACTACTGGAACTAATAGAAAGTTTCAGCAGAGTAGCAGGATACAAGATCAACATGCAAAAATCAGTTGGATTCCTCTACACCAACAAAGAGAACTTTGAAAAGGAAATCAGGAAAACAATACCACTTATAATAGCCCCTAAAAAGATAAAATACTTAGGAATAAATCTAACCAGGGAAGTAAAAGACCTATACAAAGAAAATTACAAAACACTACTGCACAAAAACCAAGAGACCTACATAAATGTAAAAACATACCGTGCTGATGGGTAGGAAGACTCAACAATGTGAAAATATCAATTTGACCCAAAGTGACCTACAGATATAATGCAATCCCTATCCAAATACCAACAGCATTCTTTAACAAGATGGAAAAACTGATCACCAACTTTATATGGAAATGAAAGAGGCCCCGGATAAGCAACGCATTATTGAAGAAAAAGAACAAAGTAGGAGACCTCACACTATCTGCTCTTAGAACCTACTATACAGCCAAGGTAGTCAAAAGAGCCTGGTACTAGCACAACAAGAGATGCATAGACCAATGGAACAGAACTGAGAACCCAGACATAAACCCATCCACCTATGGTCAGCTGATATTTGACAAAGGACCAAAGTCCATTAAAGGAGAAAAGACAATCCTTTTAACAAATGATGCTGCCAAAACTGGATATCCATCTGTAAAAGAAAACGAAACAAGACCCATACCTCACATCATACACCAAAACTAACTCAAAATGGATCAAAGACTTAAATATAAAACCTAAAATGATAATCAGGGAAGAAAAAATAGGGACACACTAGGGGCTCTAATACATGGCATAGTGTACAAACCATAACTAACAATGCACAAACACCAGAAGATAAACTAGATAACTGGGAGCTCCTAAAACTTAAACACTTAAGCTCATCAAAACACTTCACCAAAAGAGTAAAAAGAGAACCTACAGACTGGGAAAATTTTTTTTACTATGACATATTCGACAAGGGTCTAATCTCTAAAATCTATAGAATACTTCAAGACCACCACAACAAAAAGACAAATAATCCAATATAAAAATGGGGAAAGGATATGAACAGACATTTCACCAAAGAAGACATTCAGGTGGCTAATAGACACATGTGGAAATGCTCCCAATCATTAGTGCCATTAGAAAAAAAAAAAAAGCAAATCAAAACTACAATGAAATACCATCTCACAGCGACATTACTGGCGCTAATTAAAAAAAAAACAAACAGAAAATAACAAACGCTGGAGAGGATGCGGGGAGATTGGAACTCTTTATGCACTGCTGGTGGGAATGTTAAATGGTACAACCAGTATGGAAAACAATATAGCGCCTCCTTGAGAAGCTAGAAATAGAAATACCATATGATCCAGTAATCCCACTCCTAGAAATATATCCTAGAGAAATAAGAACCATCACATGAATAGACATATGGACACTCATGCTCATTGCAGCATTATTCACAATAGTAAAAAGATGGGAATAACATAAGTGCCCATCAACAGATGAATGGATAAACAAATTGTGGTACACACACACAATGGAATACTATGCAAGGATAAAAAACAATGATGAATCTGGGAAACATCTCACACCATGGATGAATCTGGAGGGCATTAAGCTGAGTGAAATAAGTCAATCACAAAATGACAAATATTGTATGAGACCACTATTATAAAAACTCAAGAAAAGGTTTACACAGAGAAAAAAAAATCTTTAATGGTTACAAGGGAGGGGAAGGAGGGGAAAGGGAAATCACTAACTAGATTGTAGACAAGTGTTAACTTTGGTGAAGTAAAAGACAATACACAATACGGGGGAAGTCAGTACATCTTGACCAAGGTAAAGTCATAGAAGCTTCCTAGACACATCCAAACACCTTGAGGGACCAAGTTATTCGGGCTGAGGGTTGGGAACCATGGTCTTCGGGGACATCTAGTTCAACTGGCATAAAATAATTCATGAAAATGTTCTATATCCTACTTTGGTGAGTAGCAACTGGGATCTTAAAAGCTTGCAAGCAGCCATCTAAGATACATCTATTGGTCCCATCCAGTTCGGAGCAAAGGAGAATGAAGAAAACAAAAGACAGAAGGAAAATATTAGTACAAAGTACTGGTGGACCATATGAATCACAGCCTCCACCAGCCTTAGCCCAGAAGAACTAGATGGTTCACAGCTACCACAACCAACTGTTTTGGCAAGGATCACAATAGAAGGTACCTGAGAGAGTAGGAGAAAAACGTAGAACAAAATTCAAAGTAAAAAAAAAAAAAGACCAGACTTACTGGTCTGACAGAGACTGGAGGAACCCCTGAGACTATGGCCCCTACATACCCTGTAACTCAGAACTGAAGCCACTCCCAAACTCTACCTTTCAGCCAAAGATTAGACAGGCCTATGAAACAAACAATAATGCACGAGGGGAAGTTCTTCTTAGTTCAATTAAGTATACGAGACCAAAGGGGTAACGTCTGCCCAAAAGGAAAGATGAGAAGGCAGGAAGGGACAGGAAAACTGGACAAATGGACACGGGGAACTGGCGGTGGAAAGGGGGAGAGTGCTAACACATGGCCGGGATTGCAACCAATGGCACAATACAATTTGTGTATAAATTTTTGAATGAGAAACTAATTTGCACTGTAAACTTTCACCTAAAGCACAATAATTTTTTGTAAAAGAATAAAAGATAAAATGCATCACTATAGATATTAAAAGGATACTAAAAAATATCACAAATAACTTTACACCAATACATTTAATGACAATTAATTAAATGGACAAATGCCTTTAAAAACAGTTTAGTAAAGCTTAAGGTCAAATAGAAGAGTATATCCATGGTCATGCTCTGCTCTGTGCATCCCAACAGAGCAACAGGAACTGGATGTTGCTTAGGTTCACTTTGGCTGTGGGAAACATGGGACCTGTCACAGACCCTGCTCTGCCTAGACTGCCCTGAATTATGGCAATCACTCATTCCATTTTTCCCAGGACCAAGGTGTTTCTAAGACAAGATCATCAGTGCTAAAACCAGGAAGTCCCAAGCAAACCAGGATGATTTGGTTGTCCAGTGACAGGTAAAAGCTCCTCCGGGTGGAGGACCAGTTCAGGAGCTGTACATGCCTCTGCTTGTGTCCTCAATGGCTGAGTGGATCAACATCTCACAGAACCTCTGTAGCCCACCCATACCCAATGGCACAACTTTGAAGAAGCTCCAATTATGATAATATGTTTAAATGGGTCCTCACTCAACTCAAGTAAAGATTTGTCTTTTCTGATTCTGGCTGTATTTCTTCTAAGACTGATTTGTCAGTTTTTCTGGCAGTCCTCAGCATATTCAGTGTTCTTAGCCAGCGTTAACAATTTGAATGCATCAACTCTTCTTTCTCCTGTCTCCTTTTTTCATTGTACGGCTTTTGCATGCATATGAGGGAACTGAGACTTAGAGAAAACTATTTCATCTCTCAAAATCTCCATTTCCTCATCTGTAAAATGGGGATAATAATAATGCCTACTTTATCATAATCTCATGTACTAATACTATCCAAAGCAATCTACAGATACAACACAATCCCGATCAATATTGACAGCCTTCTTTGTAGAAATGGAAAAGCTGATCCTCAAATTTATATGGAATTGCAAGTTTTCCCAAATAGCCAGAGCAATCTTGAAAAAGAAGACGTAAGATCACTTCCTGATCTCAAAATACATCGTAAAGCTACGGTAGTACAAAACAGTCTGGTACCGGCATAATGGTAGACATATAGACCAACGGAATAGAGTTGAGAGTCCAGAAATAAACCCATACATCTATTGTCAATTGATTTTTGGCAAGGGTGCTAAGTCCATTCAACAGGAAAGAATAGTCTCCTCAATAAATGATGCCTAGACAACTGGATTTACACGTGCAAAAGAATGAAGCTGCACCATACCATACACTATATAGAAAAATTAACTCCAAATGGATCAAAGACCTACATATAAGAACTAAATCCATAAAACTATTAGAACAAAACATAGGGGTAATGCTTCAAAAGTTTCCAACAATGGATTCTTACATATGACACCAGAACTATGGGCAACAAAAGATAAAACAGCTCATTGAACTTTATCAAAATTAAAAACTTTTGTGCATCAAAGGACTTTATCAACCAAGTGAGAAGACAACCTACAGAATGGGAGAAAACATCTGGGAAACATATATCTGATAAGAGTTTAATATCCAGAATATATACAGAAATCCTACAACTCTACAACAAAAAGACAAACAACCAAATTTTAAAACTAGGCAAAGGACTTGAACAGACATCTCTCCAAAGAAGATGAACAAATGTCCAGGATGCACATGAAAAGATGCTCAGCATCATTTGTCATTAGGGAAATGCAAATCAAACCACAATGAGATATAATTTCACTCCCACTAGGATGGCTATTATCAGAAAAATGGATGGTAACAAGTGTTGGTGAAGATGTGGAGAAACTGGAACCTCATCCCTTGCTACTTGGACTGTAAAATGGTGCAATCTTTGGGGAAGCAGTTTGGCAGTTTATTAAAAAGTTAAACATAGAATTACCATATGATCTAGCAATTCCACTTCTAGGTATATACCAAAAATTCCTGAAAGCAGGGACACAAACAGATACTTGTACAGCAATGTTTATTGCAGCACTATTCATAATAGCCAAAAGGTGGAAACAACCTAAGTAAGTGTCCATCAACAGATGAATGGATAAATAAAATGTGGTATATACATACAACAGAGTCCTGGTTGCACAGTGGTTAAGAGCTTGGCTGCTAACCAAAAGGTCAGCAGTTCAAATCCACCAGCCGCTCCTTGGAAACCCTATGGGGCAGCTCTACTCTGTTCTATAGGGTTGCTATGAGTCCCACTCGACGGCAACGTTTTTTTTTTTTTTAAATAGACATACAATGGAATATTATTCAGCCATAAAGAGAAATTAAGTTCTGATGCATGCTACATCATGGATGAACCTTGAAAACATTATGCTGAGTGAAATAAGTCAGACACAAAAGGACAAATATTGTATGATCCCACTTATAAGAAATATCTAGAAGAGGCAAATACATAGACACCAAAGTTTATTAACAGTTACTAAGGGTGGGTTGGAGGGGCAGTGGGTGTTGTTGCTTAAAGGGCACTGAGTTTCTATTAAGGGCAATGAAAAAAGTCAAAAATAGATGATGATGACGCTTGCTCAACATGGTAAATGTAACTAATGTCACAGAATTGTACCTGTAAAAATAGTTGAAATAGCAAATGTTTTGCTATATATGTTTTACTACAATAAAATAAATTATAGTACATCATCTATTTTCTTTCCTTTCTTCTCTGTGTATGTGGTCTTGATTTTTAGAACTCTTAATAAAACAGGATTATTAGTAATATGTTATAATGCATAGAAGTATACATCTCAATCCTCATGTTACTTAATGTGATACTTTTACCAAATATTTGAAGAATTGATCGTTGCAAAGATATTTAAACTGTTCTGAGGAAGAATTTCTATCAAAGTCATGAACAAGCCGTCCTGTTGTTGATGGTAGGTGCCATTGAGTCAGTTTTGTCTCATAGTGACCCTATATACAGAGATGTCTATTATATCTACTATCATTTAACATTGACCTGGATGCATTAGCCAACACAATTCAACAAGAAAAAGAATAAAGATATAAAAGGAAAGGAGGTAAAATTATTATCATTTTAGATGATGTAATTGTATACCTGAAAAAAACCCCAAGGGAATCAATTAAAAATTGTTATAACAATAAAAAAACTCAGCAAGGTGGTAGTCTTTATACACATAAAAATTAAGAAGCTGTGAGAGGATCAAATCGAAAAATAGTTCCCACTTACAAAAGCAACAACAACAAAAATACCTAAGAATATACTTAACCAGAAATGAATAAGAGTAACATAAAAAAAAATCTTAAATGTTCTTAAGTATCATAAAACAAACACACACACATATGCACACATACACATTTATGGAAAGTTATAACATGTTCTTGTTAAGCAATACCCCAAAATGTAAATGTTTCACTGTCATCTAAGTTAATCGTAAATTTGATGTATTTTTTTTTTAGAGAATAGGTTAGTTGACTCTAAAGACCACAGAGAAAAACAAACAAGCAAAAATTTTCAGAAATTTTTTGAAAAAACTAAACTAATGAGAATAAAATTATTCCTATTAAGATTTTTAATACATAATAAATTCATTAAAAATTTAAAATTTGGTACTTGTACATGAATAAATAATACAAACCTACGTGAGAGAAAAGAATCTCCAAGAATAGATCCAAATACATATAACCAGTTGAAATCAAGTTGATTCTGACTCATGGTGATCCCACGCGTGTCAGAGTAGAACTGTGCTCCACAGAGTTTTCAATAGCTAATTTTTCAGGAGTAGATCACCAGGCCTTTCTTCCAACGGGCCTCTGGATAGAACTGAACCTCCAAACTTTCAGTTAGCGGCCAAGTTCACTAACCATAGGAAACATTTCAGGTGGCATTGAAAATAGAGACTATTCAATAATTTGTTATGGGAAAGCTTGGTTGGCACCTGGTAAATATAAATTTGGATTTATATCTCTCACCAGAATAAATTCTAAATTGATCAAAGATTTCAATGTAAAAAGACAAACTATAAAAGTAATAGAAGAAAGTATGAAAAAATTTTATACTCTCAAGTAGAAAACGTTTTTCTAAGTGTAAGCAAAATCCGAAAGTCACAAAAAAGATTGATAAACTTGAGTATAAAAATTTTTTAAAACATTTTGGATGGAAAGAATCACAATAATCAGAATCAAAATCAAACAAAAATTTGGAAGAAAATATTTGTATAAAACACAAAAAGCTAATTTCTCTAACATGTAAAGAGCTCCTACTAATCAGTAAGAAAAAGACCAACAATCCAGGAGACAAATGAACAGAGGGTGTAAACAAACAAATCACAGTAAAGGAAATACAGATAGTACTTAAATATGTGAAAAGCTGTTCAAAGAGTGCTAATTTAAACCACAAGAAAATAATATATACTTTTTTTTTCTAGAAGACTGGCAAAATTTAGAAAGTATGATAACTATATTGTCCAGAGTTCAGAGACACAAACACATACATAAATCATATGAGTTTACATTAATAAAATCTGTCTGGAGGGCAATTTGCCTATTAAACTTACAAATGCACATGCCCTTTAACCCTCAATTCCACATTTAGGAATATATCCTAAAGATTTACTTACATATATGAAAAGTGATGTATTTACAAGATTATTCACTGCAACCTGATAGATGTTTATTAATAGAGGACTGTTTATATATAACTACCACTAGTCTATCAGTTTGTCATACTATGGCGGCTTTCATATTGCTGTGATGCTGAAAGCTATACTTATATTTACACACTTGTTGCTGTCGAGTGGATTCTGGCTCATAGTGACCATATAAGACAGAGTAGAACTGCTCTATAGGGTTTCCAAGGAGCAGCTGTGGATTCGAACTGCCAGCCTTTTGGTTAGCAGCCATAGCTCCCTGTAGCTCTTAACCGCTGTGCCATCAACGCTCCATTAACATCATAGAGGTAGGATTTACAAAGCATAAGAAAATCATATCACATAACAAAATGAGGGACAATCACATAATGCTGGGAGTCATGGCCTAGCCAAGTTGACACACGTTTTGGGGGGACACAATTCAATCCATAACAATCATACACGGAGAAAGCAAACAATCATTAAAAAGGCAGGAAAGAAAGAAAAGACCAAAATGGATGGCAGAAGAGACTCTGAAACTTGCTCTTTATAGTAGAGTAGCTAAAGCAAAAGGAAGAAGTGATGAAATAAAAGGGCTGAAACAAGATTTCAAAGGGCTGCTAGAGAAGACAAAGTAAAGTATTATAATGACATGTGCAAAGACCTGGAGTTAGAAAACCAAAAGGAAAGAACACACGTGGCACTTCTCAAGCTGAAAGGACGGAAGAAAAAATTCAGCCTTTGAGTTGCAATATTGAAAGATTCTACAGGTAAAATACTAAATGACCCAGGAAGCATCAAAGGAAGATGGAAGGAATACACACAGTCACTATTCCAAAAAGAATTGGTCAACATTCAGGCATTTCAGGAGACAGCATATGATCAAGAACTGATGGTACTGAAAGAAGAGGTTCAAGCTGCACTGAATGAATTGGCAAAAAACAAGGCTCCAGGAATTGACAGAATACCAACTGATATGTTTCAAAAAATGGATGCAGCACTGGAGTTGCTCATTTGTCTGTGCTAAGAAATTTGGAAGATACCTACCTGGCCAACTGACTGGAAGAAATCCAAATTTGCACCCATTTCAAAGAAAGGTGATCCAACAAAATTATTGAAATAATTGAACAATATCATTTTTATATCACACACAAGTAAAATTTTATTGAAGATCATTCAAAAGCAGTTGCAGTAGTACATTGACAGGAAAATGCCAGAAATTCAATCTGGATTCAGAAGAGGATGTGAAATGAGGGTTATCATTGCTGATGTCAGATGAATCTTGGCTGAAAGCAGAGAATACCAGAAAGATGTTTACCTGTGTTTTAGGGACTATGCAAAGGCATTTGACAGAGTGGACCGTAACAAATTATGGACAACATTTTGAAGAATGGGGGTTTCAGAACGCTTAATTGTGCTCCTGCGGGACCTGTACATAGAGCAAGAGGCAGTCATTTGAACAGAACAAGGGCATACTGCCTGGTTTAAAGTCAGGAAAGGCATGCGTCAGAGTTGTATCCTTTCACCATACTTATTCAATCTATACGCAGGGCAAATAATCCAAGAAGCTGGACTGTATGAAGAAGAAAGGGGCATCAGGATTGGAGGAAGACTCTTTAACAACCTGCAATATGCAGATTGCAAAACCTTACTTGCTGAAAGCAAAGAAGAGAAATTGAAGCACTTACTAACGAAGATCAAAGACCACAGCCTTCAATATGGATTGCACTTCAACATAAAGAAAACAAAAATTCTCACAAATGGATCAATAAGTAACATCATGATAAACAGGGAAAATATTGAAGTTGTCGAGGATCTCATTTTACTTGGATTCACAATCAATGCCCATGGAAGCAGCAGTCAAGAAATCAAATGCCATATTGCATTGGACAAATCTATCTCAAAAGACCTCTTTAAAGTGTTCAAAGGCAAAGATGTCACTTTGAAGACTAAGGTGCTCCTGACCCAAGCCATGGTGTTTTCAATCACCTCATATGCATGGGAAAGCTGAACAATGAATAAGGAATCCTGAAGAATTGACGCCTTTGAATTGTGGTGTCGGTGAAGAATATTGAATATACCATGGACTGCCAAAAGAATGAACAGATTTGTCTTAGAAGAAGTGCAACCAGAATGCTCCTTAGAAGCAAGGATGGCGAGACTTCATCTTATGCACTTTAGACATGTTACCAGTAGGGATCAGTCCCTGGAGAAGGACATCATGCTTGGTAAAGTAGAGGGTCAGCGTAAACGAGGAAGACCCTCAGTGAGATGGATTGTCACAGTGGCTGCAACAAGGAGCTCAAGCATAACAACAATTGTGAGTTGTTATGCCAGTAGGACCAGGCAGTGTTTCATTCTGTTGTACATAGAGTCTCCATGAGTCAGAATCAACTCAACTGCACCTAACAACAATAAGCTTATATAAATTATAACATATCTATACAATGTTTAATTACAGATAACAAAGAATAAGAAAACTTTTAGCATACAGATATGAGATGATATCCACAATTTGTTTTTAAAAGAAAAAAGGAGAGCGTTGTGTATAATATACTAACATTTGGGTTAAAATGGAAATAAAAAATACATACATATATATACATATGACTGATGGACGGATAGATGAATAGATGAATAGATGGGTAGATAGATAGATAGGTTGTTGCTGTTGTTGTTAGCTCCTATCAAGTTGGCCCCTAACTCGTGGTGACACCATGTGTTATAGAATAAAACTTCTACATAGAGTTTTCCTGGTTGTAATCTTTATGGAAGCAGATCACCAGGCCTTCCTTCCACAGAGCAGCTGGGTGGGTTGAACCGGCAAACTTTGTGTTAGCAGTCGATTGCAAACTGCTTACTCCACCCATGCTCCTGTGTGGTAGAGGTAGATAGACAGACAGAGAGACAGACAGGTAGACAGGTCGGTAGGTAGACAGACAAACAAATAGATATAAACATAGAGAAAAACATATATCTTAATCCTGGCCCCTGCATGCCACATTTCAATAACATGAGACTACTTATCATACACCTTTTCATTAGAGCTACCATACTTTCATGTTATTTTTCTCTGTCTGGAATGCCCTTCCTCATTTTTTGCTTGTCAAAATTTAACCCATCTTAGACACTCTCTAAATTAATCTTACTCTTCTATTCTTCAAAAAGCTACCATGTGAACCTAGATTCTTTTTTTAGTACAAAGTAGTAAAATCCATCAAAGTCCACATAACACTGGGAAGGGGAACAGCTACTAAATATTTTGTGCCAGACACTTTAATGTCCTATGTCATTTAATTCTGTAACAACTTGGGTATTATTCCAGTTACAAATTTTGAAAATCAATTTGAGATTAAGGAATATTCCCAATGTCACACATCTGATAATTAGAAGTGCAAAAGTTCAAACTCAAGTATGTAAGATCCCAGAGATTTGCTTTTTCCACTACACAGCCTTGCTGTGAATGGGATTTCTGCCACCTTTCTTTAGAATCGAAACCTTCGAGATCATCTAGTTCAACACTCTTGATTTACAAATGACGAAAAGAAAGCTTGAGAGGTTAAGTGCTTTGCAAACTAGTTTGTTAGTGTCATTGGGGTTGGATAGAAAGTCTGTGAAAACACATGTATGTAATTAGGGCTAGGGACAGAAGGTCATCCTGGTACTTTACATTATTATAGTAGAGTTTAAAATTAACAGGGTAATTGATAGTCTTTAAAATTAATACATTGGCACATGCCACAGACTGAGGGAGGGTCAGGAATGAAAAGTACTAAGGGCTGAGAATGACTCTCCATCTGTAAAAATGAATGTCCATCCATGACATTTACAAGAATGCTTGAGTATTGTGAATTCTTTGCCAAGCATCTTTGTGTGTTGAAGACACAATGAGTTCTTAACATTCTGATATGAAGAAGTCTATGTGACCTATGAAAGTCCTGAGGTCTCCATGCTTACTCACCTCCTCCCTCCAATGTCTGGCTCCCATCCCACAGCCTCTACCACAATAGCTCAGGAAGTAGGCAATTTCCTGCCCTGGCAGGGCCGGATATTAAGACCTCTTTGTTCCCTTATCTCTGGGAAATAACACCTCACTACAGTACTCCAAATAGCTGACTGACTTATGGTCATACCTACCTAAAGGACTGTCCGCTGTTCTTTAACAGGGGTGTTGACCTAGGCAGAAAGATTCGCCCACACTTTAATTGTAAAATTTTGTGGGGTGATATCGAACACACTGGATTATTAAAGTTTGTAGACTGTCTGATATTAGAATAAAGGAAAATTTTTAACTATAAATCTAGGGGTTCTTCCTCTGTGTTCCTCCTCATCCTCACCAGCTCACCCACGAAAAAACCCACCATTTTATGCCTCTCGTATTTTTTTTTTTTTTTATTGTACTTCAGGTGAAGGCTTACAGAACAAATAGTTTCTCATGAAACAGTAGTACACATGT
>NW_004444053.1:4608149-4609891 GCF_000243295.1 Trichechus manatus latirostris
GCTGATTTTTGCTTTTGATTGTGTCCCACATAACTCCCAGTGTCTCTTCATCTTTCTTTGTTCTTTTTTCTGAGATTTCCTGATACAGAGTTGTATCCAAGTGTTTGTCTTCAATTCCACTGATCCTGTCTTTGACCGTTTCAAATCTGCTTCTCAGCCCTTCTATGACATCGTTCATTTCTGAAATCTTGTTGTTTATCTTTTAGATTTCTAATTGTTGCCTTTGTATAATTTCTAGTTGTGAATTTATTTTGGCATTTTGTTCCTGCATTATTTTTCTGAATTCTTCCAATTTTTTGTGTGTATTTTCCATGAATTTGTCTGTTTTTTCCTCATGTTTGTCAGCTTTTTGCCTCAGCTCTTGGAAAATTCTGAGTACTAGAGATTTGAATTCCCTATGAGGTAGTTCTAGTGCATTTTCTTCCACCGGAGAGTCATCTGGTGTTTTATTTTGGACACCTACTGGGACCATCCTGTCCTGTTTTTGTAAAAGTTTTGATATTGTCTGCTGTTTTCGGGAAATTCAGTAGTTATTTTTCTTGTTTATTGATTGTAGATTTATTTGTTTCATCCCTTTTTTTAAAAGAAAATTCGACTATGTCTGAGCAGGCGGACTGTGTGTTCTTTGTTGTTTGCTTGTCTGTGGGCACAATACTTTTCACTTCCTTCTGCAACTGTCAGGGTCAGTCACTCAGATATGGTACAGCAGGGCAGGTCTAGCTGAAGAGGAGTTACTGGGACTGGTTGTTTGTGGCCCTTACTACAGCCGCCAGAGCGGGTCAGTAATCAGTGCAGGGCAGGTTCCAGTAGGCCGTGCCTGTGCTGCTTGGTGGTGTGATGTCAAGTGCACAGTGCATGTAGGCAGGATGCAGTGGGAAGATTGTTATGTGTAGAGCTAAGATGGATATAGGAAAGAGGAGAGAGGAACAGGAGCCAAAAACATAGAAACAAACATAAAAGAATGTTAGGGGAGCTTGCCTTTGGAGTGTAGAGATGAGAGACTATGAAATGGAGAAAAACAGAAAGGGGAAGAGGAAGAAAAGAATAAACAAATAAAAATCAGAAAGGTTAAAGAACCACAAAGTTCCCAGGGATCCCACCGATGCAGCTATGAGGTCTGCGGAAGTCGCTGTCAGGTATCGCAGCACAGCCTGGCCAGAAGGCGCACAGGCATACAACACCTGGTGTTCAGGGATCAGAAAGAGAAGGAAGATATAGAGAGACAAGAAACTGAGCAATGAAGTAAGACAAAAAGGGAAAAAGAAAACAAAACAAATTAAAAAAAAAAAAACGAGAAAGGCCCCCAAAGAAACAGAAAAAAAAACAAAAAAACAATGTAAAAAGAATTGCCTTCAGGGATCCCTCTGCACGCCTGTGGAAGCCGAAGGGGAGTCTCCCTGCCACGCAGCTCAGCCTGTCCAGAAAGGGCTCCCAACTCAAGAAAAGGAAAAGAAAACAAACAATTCAAAATGAACAAATGAACAAAAGCCCTGGGATCCCACCAGCTTGGCAGCCCAAACCAGGAAGCAGCTCTACACTCAAACAGAGCTCTGCAGCCCCTCAGGAAGAAATAATGTTGGTGCACCAGGCACTCGAGCGATGGGAGGCAGAGGTGGTGAGAGGCAAGTAAGAAATCAAAAGAAGCAGAAAAAAAAAAAAAAAACACTAGCAGCCAACAAATGGCACTCAGAGAGCCAGCTAGTGTGGGCTGGTGTTTCTGGACAAGAGACTGTGTCTGCGGG
>NW_004444053.1:4610507-4629141 GCF_000243295.1 Trichechus manatus latirostris
ATTGTTGTATTCTCTGTTTGGCTTAGTTTTTCAGATCTTTGCTGTGGAGGGACGGCGTGGTGCTTCTGCTTAGAGCGCCATTTTTTCAAAGCCAGGCTCTCATATTTCCTCCCTCATATAAGACATTTTAAATGGATTCATTCATATTGGTACTGACTAAACTGAAACTTGTAGGCTGTGTAATGTGGGCCATTTGACTAGTATACTCCTTGGAGGCAATACATACAGAGATAACAACTGTTGACAACTTCTTGGTACATTCCAATGTATGGAGACACATGACATATCAGTCTGTACACATAGTCTGTGTTCTCTGTTTGACTGATTGTTAGTAATACCATCTGCACAACCACAGCTTGTCCAGTTTCCAGGTTTCTGCCATTTGGTGGAATGTTCTTAATACGATATTCCTACTCAACACTTCAAAGCCCTTTCAAAAACATTTCACTTTTCATGTAATGCATGCCCTACATTCCAGCTTCTTCCATTTGGAGCTCTGACACCAGGAAAAGTTAAAAAGAGTAAATCATAGCCATGATGACCAAGCACAGAAAATAAAATTTGGAAGCAAAAATGTAGAAAGCGCAATCTGTCCTCTTCCTTCACTGGCAAGTTTGAAGGAATTAAAATATTTTAGAGCTAAGAAATCTTAACAATCATTTAGTCTCACCCATTCCTTTCATAAACGTGGAAACTGGTCTCAGAAGGATAAACAGAATTTTTAGTAGTGGTATGGTGAAGGCTTCAGGTAAGGTGAAGAATACTTGCAGACACAGAGATGCTGACTGTACCACCTGGAGAATGCCCTGACAAGATGGGCCCACAGGGGAGAAGTAGAACAAAAGACAAAATAAGCAAGGTTGAACAAATTTACAAAGGGCTTTGAAATTTCCTTCTGCAGTTTGTGGATCAATTTCTACTTTACTTTCCTAGAACTCTTGACATGGAATCATATGGCTTGGAATTGGACGGGAACTCGGGATGTCACTTCTTGTTTCTTTCTTTCACAAAACTTCCTTTATTTAGTCGTAATTTTTTATTTATTTAATTTTAAAAATCTTTGCCATTCCCTATATAAGTTTCCTGTCATTGTAAGCCTGCATGGCAGGCATGTACTTAATAGTCAAAGCTGTCTGTTGAATGAATGAGGTGCTCTTCTACGTAGCGATGATGTCTTTTTCAAAGCTTCCTGAACAGTTGACTCTTTAGTCTCTATGAATATCCTCAGAGATGAAACTTGGCCATCACTATGGTATCTGTGCCCCTATCCGGCTACCATCATGGAGAAATAGCCAACTTTTGTTGAGTGGGGGACCTTTAGGTTATCAGGATATTCTAGGTCAAAAGGATACTAGAATATTAAAAGTTTCTTACGTTTCAGCAGGCACTAGGCTTTAGGTGAGACACAAGGGAGGGAAATGTTTAAGGGTCTATTTACACTACACATATCAAAAAAACCTATGAAATTAGGCATTACTATATCCATTTTAGCTATAAGGAAACTGAGGCTAAGCTTTGAGTATTTTATTCAAGGCAACATAGCAAACTAGTGAGACTGATTTGAACCCAGGTCTGGCTTAAAAGCTCAGGTTCTTCCTAACTTGCTCTACTGCTTCTATTAAAAAGTACAAAACAGGGTTGATACCCTCAAAGAAGCCACAATTTAGCTAGGGAGATAGATTTGTAAATACCCACTATAACATTTATCACCAGCACATAAAATGTGCTAATCTCCCTAGGTGACACAAATGGTTTGTTCTCGGCTGCTTACGAAAAGTCTGGCAGTTCAAACCCACCCAGTGGAGCTGCTGAAGAAAGGCCTGGTGATCTGCTTCTGTAAAGATTACAGCCAAGAAAACTCTATGGAGCTCAGTTCTATTCTGTAATGTATGGGGTTGCCATGAGTCAGAATTGACTTGATGGCCATGGGTTTGGGTTTTTGTTTTGTTTTTATTTTATTTTAAGCACAGAGAAGAAAGCTCTGAGTTGTGCCGAGAGTTTGGCGATATCCTGGTCTCTGACCTGGATCGTGATTGTAACGGTCAGGTGGGATTAGCCTGACTCATCAGAAAGAATGTCCCAGAAGAGGGAGTGCAAGAACTCAGAGCAAGCCAGATGATTTTCTCACTGGGGCACAATATGTCTCAGCCAGGCTGGGGACACACCCAAGCCAAATTAGAATTTCTTTAGCGGGATTTTTATAAGACTTGCTTGTTTGCCACACCCTACCCCAGCCACCTCCACACATACATACACACACACACTCCTCCACAGACATCCCACTGCCATGCCTGGACAGATGGTTTCAGTGTCCTGTCTCCTATACTCACTGCCTCTGAGCATTAATAAGGGATTCGATTGTAAGAGTACAACTGAAGGAATTTTAAAGGCCACACATAGTTAATTTAACTGACTTAAATGTTGCAGACATTTGTCCAGCACCAAAATTTTAGGATAGGTAGGAAACACAGACTTGGCAGCAGCTGAGAAATTTCCTGGACTTCTCAAGTTCATAATAGAAATTGGCAATGTCCTCTGCAATTCGCTTTTAATGTAGATAGAACCAGTCTCCTATGGAAACAGATACCCTCCTGTACATTTATTGTGTGTAGAAGAAAAAAACACTGTTTCTGGCTTTAAGGCAGTCACAGACCACCTTACTCTCTTGCTTAGAGGAAACTCAACAGGGAATTCAAAATTAAAGCCCCAACTTGTTCATAACACAGAAAACTTTCCAACAAACACTGAAGGGCTAACTATGAATCAAACTTGCTGGCATTATGGTATTCAAACACAACAATGAGGGTTACTTGAGATAATCAGTGAGTGGCTGTGTTGTGATTATTACTTAGCTGTTAATAGGTATTGCGAGAATAATGACCTTCCAAAGAAAGTATTGCTACTCTTGAACAATGCCACTGATCACTCAGTAAGCTGAGTCCTTGGCAGCAAACATTTCATTTTAAGTTTCTTCCACTCAACACAAATACTGCAGCCAATGAAGCAGGGAGTAATTGATGCCTCCAAGCTAGACTGGCTGGAACACCCATTTTTATAGCTCATCAATGATAGTGAGGCAGAGGGTGGCATCTGTCAGGAATTTTCGTACAATCCTACCATAAGGCTAAGAAAAATATTGAAAAAATGATGGTGGGAAGTGATATGAACAGAGTGTGGAAAGAAGTCTAATTTGAGAATGGACCTGATTTCCTTAGTCTTGAACTTGATATGCCTCAAATTCCCAACTCTCCATGGTTTGTACAACTGGATAGTCTTGATGAGGTCATGGAAGATGATGTGTAAGTGACATTAAATCCTTACAATGAGTCCTTAGAGAGCCAGTGTTGCTGCTGCTGAAGACTTTAGAGGGGTTTCTAATGCAAAGAGCTTTAACATGCTCAAAGGGGACAAATATACTTCTGAAAAAGAGACTCTGAACATGGGGACCACAGCAGCGAAATGTTAAAAGAGATGCTGAAAGCGCTGAATTATAAAGAAATGAATTCAGAAGAGAGAAAGAAAAAGATATTTTAAGAAAAACTTAGTTTTATCTTGACTAACAGAAAGAAGCAGGGGATATTAACCAAGGAAGAGAAAGATGAGAGAAACATGGCTCTAAACAGAGTGGTCTTTCCTCCAGTTTGTCACACTGCCTTTCTTAGGGAAACTAATCTTGGAACTTCAGAACTAGAAGGAGTAGTAGGTATCACCTACTACAACTTTATTATTATACTGTTATTATACACCCGGGGAAACTAAGGGCTCTAGGCAGTGACTGACCCAAGGCCTCACAGCTAGTAATTGGTCAACTAGGATAAAATCCACTTTTAAGATTCCTGATCTTCCATTCAGGCAGCTAACAGACACATGAGGAAATGCTCATGATCATTAGCCATTAGAGAGATGCAAACCAAAAATACAGTGAGATACCATCTCACTCCAACAAGGCTGGCACTAATCCAAAAAACACAAAATAACAAATACTGGAAAGTTTGTGGGGAGATTGGAATGCTTATGCACTGCTGGTGGGAATGTAAAATGGTACAACCACTTTGGAAAACAATTTGGCACTTCCTTAAAAAGCTAGAAATAGAAGTACCATACGATCCAGCAATTCCACTCCTAGGAATATATCCTACAGAAATAAGAGTGGTCACAAGAATAGACATATGCACACCCATGTTCATTGCAGCATTGTTCACAATAGCAAAAAGATGGAAACAACTTAGATGCCCATCAATAGACGAACGGACAAATAAATTATGGTACATACACACAATGGAATACTATTCAAGGATAAAGAACAATGATGAATCCAAGAAACATCTCACAACATGGATGAATCTGGAGGGCATTATGCTGAGTGAAATTAGTCAGTCACAAAAGGACAAATATTGTATGAGACCACTATTATAAGAACTCAAGAAAAAGTTTAAATACAGAGAAAAGCATTCTTTGACTGTTATGAGGGTGGGGAGGGAGGGGGAAGGGTACCCACTAACTATATAGTAGACAAGAATAAACTTTGGTGTAGGGAAGGACAACACACAATACAGGGGAAGTCAGCACAACTGGACCAAAGCAAAAGCTAAGAAGTTTCCTGGACACATCCAAACACTTTGAGGGACACAGTAGTTGGGGCTGGGGCATGGGGACCATAGTTTCAGGGCACATTTAGATCAACTGGCATAACAAAGTTTATTAAGAAAATGTTCTGCATTCCACTTTGGTGAGTGGTGTCTGTGTTGTCAAAAGCTTGAGAGTGGTCATTTAAGATGCATCAGTTGGTCCCATCCCGCTTGGAGCAAAGGAGATTGAAGAAAACCAAAGACATAAGGAAGAATATTACCCAAGAGACTAAAGGACCACATAAACCGGAGACTCCATCAGCCTGAGACCAGAAGAACTAGATGGTGCCCTGCTATCACCAATGACCGCCCTGACAGGGAACACAACAGAGAATCCCAGACAGAGCAGGAGAAAAGTGTGAAGAAGAATTCAAATTCACGTAAAAAGACCAGACTTAGTGGTCTGACAGAGACTGGAGGAACCCCCAAAACTGTGGTCCACGGATGCTCTGTTAACCCAGAACAGAAACCATTCCTGAAGCCCATTCTTCATACAAAGATTTGACAGGACCATAAAACAAAGGAAACCCTGGTGGTGTAGTGGTTAAGTTCTACAGCTGTTAACAAAAAGGTTAGCAGTTCAAATCCACCAGGTGCTCCTTGGAAACTCTATGGGGCAGTTCTACTCTGTCCTATAGGGTCGCTATGAGTCAGAATCGACTTGATGGCAATGGGTTTGGTTTTCTGGTTATAAAACAAAAAATAATACATGAGAAGTATGCTTCTTAGTTGAATCAGATACATGACAACAAAAGGGCAGTTCCTGTCTGGGGGCAGGATGAGAAGACAGGAAGGGACAGGAACTAGTTCAATGGACACAGGGAACCCAGGGTGGAAAGGGGGAGTGTGCTGCCACATTTTGGGGTTTGCAACTAATGTCACAAAACAATACGTGTATAAATTTTTGTATGAGAAATTAACTTGAGCTGTAAACTTCCACCTAAAGCACAATTAAAAAAAAAAAAGACTATCTGTATGGAATCAAACTGATAACAGCAACTTGAAAGATTAGAGAGGGGGAAGTAGGTTTATGTTAATGAGGGAGGAACAAGTCAGAAAAAGAGGATGAGAATGGTTGCACAACTCAAAGAATGTAATCAATGTCACCAACTTGTACACGTAGAAACTACTGAATTAATATGTTTTGCTGTGTATATTCTCAACAACAACTAAATAAAATTAAAAAAAAAAAAAGACTCCTGATCTTCTCTACAGGGCTCAGAAGACTCTGGATCTAGTACTGGTTCCCACACCAACTAGCTCGTAAATATTAATTAGATTGTGTAAGCGTTCTGTGTTACAGTTTTCTCATCTGCCCTATTTCATAAAGTTATTAGAATAAAATGAAGATGTGGCATGTAGCATTTATTGTAAAAGGCAAATAGTACTATTCAAAAATAAACTATTCCTACAAGCTGGCACCTTCTTTGAGGCTAAGGATCGGTATTAATTTTGTATCTTTCCCAGCTTCTAACATAGAGTGAATACACAAATATTGATGGAGTATACAGGGTTGTATCCTTTCACCATACCTATTTGATCTGTATGCTGAGCAAATAATCTGAGAACCTGGACTATATGAAGAACACAGTATCAGGATTGGAGGAAGACCCATTAACAACTTGCGTTATGCGGATGAAAAAACCTTGCTTGCTGAAATTGAAGAGGACTTGAAGCACTTACTGATGAAGATCAAAGACCACAACCTTCAGTACGGATTACACCTCAACATAAAGAAAACAGAAATCCTCACAACTGGACCAACAAGCAACATCATGATAAATGGAGGAAAGATTGAAGCCATCAAGGATTTCATTTTACTTGGATCCACAGTCAACACCCATGGAAGCAGCAGTCAAGAAATCAAAAAATGCATTGCACTGGGCAAATCTGCTGCAAAAGACCTCTTTAAAGTGTTGAAAAGTAAAGATGCCACCTTGAAGACTAAGGTACGGCTGACCCAAGTCATGGTGTTTTCGATTGCCTCATATGCATAGGAAAGCTGGACAATGAATAAGTAAGAACCAAGAAGAATTGACGCCTTTGAATTGTGGTATTGGCGAAGAATATTGAATATGCCATGGACGGCCAAAAGCACAAACAGGTTTGTCTTGGAAGAAGCGCAACCAGAATGCTCCTTAGAAGCAAGGATGGTGAGACTGCGTCTCACATACTTTGGACATGTTATCAGGAGGGATCAGTCTCTGGAGAGGGATATCATGCTTGGTAAAGCAGAGGGTCAGCAAAAAAGAGGAAGACCCTCAACTAGATGGACTGACACAGTGGCTGCAACAATGGGCTCAAGCATAGCAAAGATTATGCAGATGGCACAGGACCTAGAAATGTTTTGTACAGTTGTACATAGGGCTGCTATGAGTCAGAGCCAACTTCACAGCACCAAACAACAACAAAAAACAGAAATATCTTCCATTTTTATAAACTTAAAATGATCCAAGACTGTGTACAACAGGGAACCCATCTATTAGGGTTACTTCCACGAAGGCTCTATTATGGTCTCAAAACAGTAAATGAAAGCTTTGGGAAAAAGCTATACTCCTCTGCAACTTAGCCTTAGATCTGTTGATGGCATCTATTAAGAATTTAGAGATACAGAGCTACTTGGGAAAAAAAAGAAAGCTTTTGGCGACCTTTCCAGACTTTAGAATCCATAAATAATCTCCCCAAATACTGTACAATTTATTTTCCTTGTGTACGGGGGAAAAACACTACTGAAACTAATCTTCTCTATATTGTTAAATAACTCCACAAATCTTTTTTTAAAAGTTTACTTTTCAAAAAATATAAACTACTCTGTTGGTTTATAAGTCAATGTAATTGACATTTACTTAAAAACACTATTGACATTTATGAGCCAATTCATTCACTGAATCCCTCAGTCAAATTATAATTCAGTTTAAGTTTAGCATTGGAACATGGTTTAAAAATAGAATCTACTCCACTGATACATCAGATATTGCTTCATTTGCTACCTCATTTTAAAGTGGAAGAGCCTAAAACCAGATATTTGAATTCATGAAATGTTTATCTTTAAAAATTTATTGTTTCTACTTGTTGCTGTACTTTCCTAAATCTTGTTATTGTTGTTAGCTGCTGTCAAGTCGACTCTGACTCACAGATGTAGTGGATTTAATTCCTGTGTGTTCCATCTGGTAATGTCCATGTGTATAGCCTCCAATTATGTTGTTGAAAATGGTATTTGCAATGAAGAGGTCTTTGGTGTTGCAAATTTCTATCAAAAGCCAAAAAAACCCCAAAATTTTTACCCAATCACACTTCCTGGTTGCACCACCTTACTTGCAAGCCTCATACCCCAGCTATTTTCCTTCAGTTAACATTTCTTTCACCTTTTGCTGTTATGCAAGTCCCCACTGGAGGGCAGCAAATACTTTCAGTGGTAAAAGTATACTTCCAAAGAACATGAAAGCCAGAAAAGGGGGTGGTATACCATATGTACCATCGGTCATGACTGGGTATCTCAGAGCGACAGTCTCAGGGAGTTCTTCAGTTTCAACTAGTCCATTAAGTCTGGACTTTTTCAGAATCTGAGTTCTGTTCCACATTTTTCTCCCATTCTATCAGGAAAATCTTGACTATTGTGACTCTGATCAGAATTGTCATGATAGCTGGGCATCATCTAGTTTTTCTGGTCTCAGGATAGATAAGGTCATGGTTCATGTAGACTATTAGTCACATAAACTAGTTTCTTCTCTGAGATTTTGGTTTCCTTCTTTTTCCTTTTCTCTGGATGAGTAGAGACCAATAGTTGTATCTTAGATGGCCATTCACAAGCTTTTAAGACCCCAGACATTACTCACCAAACTAGGATATAGAACATAAACTTTATGAACTGTATTATGCTAATTGACTGAGTTGTCCCACGAGACTATGGTTCTAAGCATTCAAACCCAGAAAATCGAACTTGTGAGGTGTTCGGTTACGTCTAAGAAGTCAGAATTGAATCGACTGCATCAGATTTGGTTTTTGGGTATGTGGTTTATCATATATATGTGCATATACATGCAAGCACATACATACCTGTATGTACATATACATATAACCCACTGCCATCGAGTGGATTCCGACTCATAATAACCTTATAGATCAGAGTAGAACTGCTTCTTCCGAGGAGCAGCTGGTGGATTCAAACTGCCAGCCTTTTGGTTAGCAGCCAAATGCTTAACCACTGCACCACCAGGTCTCCACATATACATATAGATACATCTATATGTGCATACATATGTATACACATACACATATATGCATATATACATACATATGTAACCACACACACATTTTTTTTGGTTGTTGGGGTTGTTGCAAAATTACCCCATCTTTTACCAAAAACATCCTTTTCTCTTGTGTATTTCTTGGTGGCATAATTTACCTCGGTCAAGCTGTGCATACTTTACCCACATTTGGTGCTACTTTTCTTATTACCAAAAATGACAAGTGTTTACGATCTAGAGAGTGATTCCCCCTCCCCTCTGACCCATCTCTGGTAGACACCAATGAACATTGATTTCTGTATGTATACTTATTCTTGTCTTCTTATAAAAGTGAGATCATACAATATTTATCCTTTTGTGATTGTCTTATTTCACTCAGCCTTATATCCTCCAGTTTCATCCACATGATAATATGTTCCAAAAACTCACATTATTCTTTATGGCTGCATAGTATTCTATTGTATGTATGTATCACATTTGGTTTATCCATTCATCTGTTGATAGGCACTTAGGTTGTTTCCATCTTTTTGCCATTGAGAATAATGATACAATGAACATAGGAGAGCATATGTCTGTTTGTGTCTCTTTTATTAGATCTCTGGAGTATACACCTACAAGTGGGATTGTTGGATCATAAGGTATTTCCAGACAGCAATATTTTAACGTCCATTCACATCTTCCAGAAATTTAACTTCAGGAAAATCATTCCTGTTTCATTCACAGGACAAGTTCCAAGAGGAGAAAAATAAAAAACACAGGACAAATAAAGGACAGCCATCTCTATACTTATGGCCTCTTGACCACAGTACCAAGACTGTGTTTGGCACTCATCTCCAAAATTACCTTTATCATAAACATTTTTTTCTTAATTAGTTTATTCTTCAAATTTTTTTTAGTATCTAATAGATGGCAGCTGTTGTAGCTTCAAAAATTACACTCTTCAGGGTGCTGATTGTCTGACATGATGTTGCTGGATGGAAAATTGAACAAAAAAAGTTTCATTACAATTCAAGAGTCTTTGAGGTTATCTGTGATCCTATAGGTTGGTGGAGTACATTTGAATCTGTTGATAGGAATATTCAGAACTTTTGACTAAAGACTTCATGAAAATAAAACAATGGAGGAGAAAAGCTAAATATGAAAAGGCACTTGGGAGGAGGCAGGGCCAAGATGGTGGAGTAGTCAGATGCTTTCTGTGGTCCCTCTTACAACAAAAACCCCCAAAAAACAAGTGAATTGATTATATATGACAATCTAGGAGCCCTGAACATCAAAGACAAAGTTGAGGAATCAGACTGAGTGGCAGGGGGAGGGAGAGACAGTTCAGAAGCAGCGAGGAGTTGCCAGACCTGACCTGGCCAGCACTGGTACCACGCAGGCTGGATCCGCTGGCGTGTGCAGTGAGGTACACAGTGGTGCACGGGATGCATTTTCCACATTGGAAGGGATTGAGGAGCAGAGAGTCTGCTTAAGCCTCCAGAACCAGAGAGAAATGACATTCAATCAGCCAAAGATAAGCACAAGCATCTAATCTACCACGTGGATCAAGCCCCTCCCCTTTTGGGAAGTACCTCTCTCCCATTTACCTGCCCTCTCCCTGCTCTGCTATGGGGTCGCAGTCTGGCTTCAGCAATTGCTGCGCTCCCTGGGCTGGAGGTCCTAGCCAAAGCAATTAGGCTAGAGAAAGAAATAAAGGGCATCCAAACTGGTAAGGAAGAAGTAAAAGTATCCCTATTAGCAGATGATATGATCTTATATACAGAAAAACCTAAAGAATCCACAAGAAAACTACTGAAACTAGTAGAAGATTTTAGCAAAGTATCAGGATATAAGATAAACATACAAAAATCATCTGGATTTGTCTACATCAATAAAGCGAACTTCGAAGAGGAAATCAAAACAATACCATTTACGATAGCCCCCAAGAAGATAAAATACTTAAGAATAAATCTAACCAGCGACGTGAAAGACCTATACAATGAAAACTACAAGACACTACTGCAAGAAACCAAGAGAGACCTACGTAAGTGGAAAAACATACCTTGCTCATGGATAGGAAGACTCAATATTGTGAAAATGTCAATTCTACCCAAAGAGATCTACAGATGCAATGCAATCCAGATCCAAATTCCACTGGCGTTTTTTAATGAGGTGGAGAAACAAATCACCAACTTCAGATGGAAAGGGAAGAGGCCCCAGATAAGTAAAGCATCACTGAAGAAGAAGAACAAAGTGGGAGGCCTCACACTATCTGATTTTAGAACCAATTACACTGCCACAATAGTCAAAGCATCCTGGTACTGGTACAACAACAGATACATAGACCAATGGAACAGAATTGAGAATCTAGACATAAATTCATCCATCTATGAGCAGCTGATATTTGACAAAGGTCCAAAGTCCATTAACTTGGGGAAAGACAGTCTCTTTAACAAATGGTGCTCGCATAACTGGATATCCATCTGCAGAAAAATGAAACAAGACTGATACACCATGCACAAAAACTAACTGAAAATGGATCAAAGACCTAAATATAAAATCTAAAATGATAAAGATCATGGAAGAAAAAATAGGGGCAATGCTAGGAGCCCTAATACATGGCATAAACAGAACACAAAACATAACTAACAATGCACAAACACCAGAAGAGAAACTAGATAGCTGGGTGCTCCGAAAAATCAAACACTTATGCTTACCAAAAGACTTCACCAAAAGAGTAAAAAGACAACCTACAGACTGGGAAAACATTTTTGGCTATGACATATTCGATCAGGGTCTAATCTCTAAAATCTACAAGACACTGCAAAACTTCAACCACAAAAAGACAAATAACCCAATTTAAAAATGACAAAGGATATGAACAGGCACTTCACCAAAGAAGACATTTAGGGGGCTAACAGATACATGAGGAAATGTTCACGATCATTAGCCATTAGAGAAATGCAAATCAAAACTACAATGAGATATCATCTCACCTCAACAAGGCTAGCATTAATCTAAAAATCACAAAATAATAAATGTCAGTTGTGGAGACTGCTGGTGGGAATGTAAAATGGTACAACCATTTTGGAAATCGATTTCTTGCTTCCTTAAAAAGCTAGAAATAGAAGTACCAGATGATCCAGCAATCCCAGTCTTTGGAATATATCCTAGAGAAATAAGAGCCATCGCACGAATAGATATGTGCACACCCGTGTTCATTGCAGCACTGTTCACAATAGCAAAAAGATGGAAAAAACCTAGGTGCCTGTCAATGGACTGATGGATAAACAAATTATGGTATATTCACACAATAGAATACTACAAAACAATAAAGAACAATGATGAATCTGTGAAACATCTCATAACATGGATGAATCTGGAAGGCATTATGCTGAGTGAAAGTAGTCAGTCACAAAAGGACAAATATTGTATGAGACCACTACTATAAGAACTCAAAAAAAGGTTTAAACACAGAATAAAACATTCTTTGATGGTTGTAAGGGTGGGGAGGAAGGGAAAGGGGAATTCACTAACTAGATAGTAGACAAGAATTATCCTAGGTGAAGGAAAGGACAACACGCAATACAGGGGAAGTCAGCACAACTAGACTAAATCAAAAACTAAGAAGTTTCCTGAACACAAGCAAATACTTCGAAGAACAGTGTAGCAGGGGCTGGGGTCTGGGGACCATGGTTTCAGGAGACATCTAGGTCAATTGACATAACAAAGTTTATTAAGAAAACCTTCTGCATCCCATTTTGGTGAGTGGTATCTGGGGTCTTGAAAGCCAGCGAGTGGCCATCTAAGATGCATCAATTGGTCCTAACCCACCTGGAGCAAAGGACAATGAAGAACACCAAAGACACAAGGAAAATATTAGCCCAAGAGACAAAAGGGGCCACATAAATCAGAGACTCCATCAGCCTACGACTAGAAGAACTAAATGGTGCCCAGTTACCACCAACGACCGCCCTGACAGGGAATACCACAGAGAGTCCCTGACGGAGGAGGAGAAAAGTGGGGTGCAGAACTCAAATTCTAGTAAAAAGCCCAGACTTAAAGGTCTGACTGAGACTGGAGGAACCCCAGAAGATATGGCCCCCGGACTCTCTGTTAACCCAGAACTAAAATCATTCCTGAAGCCAACTCTTCAAAGAATAGACTGGACTATAAGGCATAAAACGATACTTGTGAAGAGTGTGCTTCTTAGTTCAAGTCGATACATGAGACTAATTGGGCAGCTCCTGTCCGGAGGTGAGATGAGAAGGCAGAAAGGGATAGGAGCTGGATGAATGAACATTGGAAATCCAGGGTGAAAAGGAGTGTGCTGTCAACCAGGGATAGCAACCAGCGTCACATAACAATGTGTGTACAAATTTTTGTATGAGAAACTCACTTGAGCTGTAAACTTTGGCCTGAAGCACAATTTAAAAAAAAGAAAAAGAAAAAGAAAAGGCGCTTGGGTTAGAAGATTTGCTCTCTTTGTATTTTACTTCTTAGTAGGTAGATGTTTTAGTTAAGTTTCCTGTGGCTGTAAATAACAGAAAACAACTCTCCTTGGCCTGAGCAAACTCTAACAATCGGGAGTTGCTTACCAATAGCCTCCAGATCTGAGTGATAAGAAGAACCCAGAAGAATGGGAGCACCAACATATGACCTGCATATTGTTCCAGGTGGTGTGAGACATTTCTTTATCAAAAATTCAGAAAAATAAATGAAGTAAATTGGCTCCTGATGTAGTTCAGTGAGGATCCACAGAATGCAGTAGGAGAAAAGGTCAAGTATTATTTCTGAAGGCCATATGGGGTAGCATTGCACAGTATGGGTATTGGAGTCAGAGAGATCAGAATTTGATTTCTGGCTCCACCACTCTGCTAGCTGAGCAACCTTGGGAAAGTTACTCAATCTCTCTCAGCCTCAGTTTCTTCATTTGGAAAATGGGGATAACATTGACTACTTCAGAGGGTTGCTGGGAGGATTAGGTTGGCTCATGTATGTGAGTGCTAAATACAGTGCCTTCATTACACACAGCAAGAACTAAATACATGGCTACTCCAGGGATCAGAGATGTGACCAAAATGCTTACAAAAGATTACGTGGACTAAATAGAGGACCAGCGTGTTATCATTTCAAGGGAGAAGGCAAGACAAGTCCAGAAGCTCCGTTTGAATCTTTTGGGTTTCTAAGTAAAATGACTGACTAGTAAACCCAAAACCCATTGCCGTCAAGTCGATTCCGACTCATAGTGACGTTATAGGACAGAGTAGACCTGCTCTGCTCTAGAGATTAGGCTATAATCTCTGCGGAAACAGACTGCCACATTTTTCTCCCTTGAAGTGGCTGGTGGGTTTGAACTGCTGACCTTTCAGTTAGCAGCCAAGTGCTCAACCACTGCGTCACCATATAAGTAATTACATAAGCCAAATTCAGGACTAGAGTAAAAAGTCAATTTCAGTAATAATTGGAGATTTTAAGAACTGTACAGGTAAAGGATATCCAGATGTATTATCATCAGACAATTAAGTTTGCCAACAAAAGAAGACAAAAAGAATTGAAAATCCAATAACCTTCAGATAGTACTAGTTAGTGTTGACTAACAGTTTCAAAGATATCCCCTAGGAATTCCATCCTGTTTCACGTAGCTGGCAAAGTCAAGAATAATACAACAGTCTTTTCATTGTCCTCTTAAATCAAATAGTGCCCGTCTTGTCCCAAGCTAAGAAATGAGATTATAAACATAAATCAAATACATCCTCTTACTCCCATCCTTCTACTCCTAAAAACATATCCTGTGTGTCAAAAATTTAGTTTACTTAAAACATTTAAGAAATAATGCTGTTTCCATTCATCAGGATAAGCTGCTATATTCTTGCATATCTAGAGGGAGACAAATGAATCTAAGAGTGGAACATACATACTCTGAATAAAACATGTTTGACATTATAATTTTTATATCTAGAAATATATAATAAAAAAGTTTCCAAAAGCTAGGGGAAAAAATGGTTGACATAATCTTCTTGGCTGATGAAGAAACCCAGAAAACAAGTGGGGTAATGATCCCTCACTCTCTCTCACCCATTTTTGTCTTCTTTCACAGGCCAGACGTAAAATAATTTCCAGAGAAACATGAGATTTTTCTTTATCAAAGAGGAGCAGAGGTTATAAAAAGGTTAAGAAACACCTATAGAAACCCAGCTGCTGGAGAACTATTTAAACATCACTAGGGACAACATATTCTCCCCATGAGGCATGCTACAGTGAAGAAATGGATTGAAGCCTTTAATCTCTTCTGTGGTAAATGGAGCCCAAAAATCAGATTATAAACATTGGAATACTAGCTTGTGTGGCTCTACCAAAGATTTTATTGCAGTGACTTTGCCAGATCTTTGTTGTTTTCAGTTCTCTTAGAAGAAATAACTTTAGATCAGATGAACAAGATCCCTGAGTGAGGATTTGCTTCTATACAGGATTGCTACTCCTACATTTTAAACAGGAAAATGGAAAAATAAAATAGCACTCCAACAATTTTCAGTTTCACCTAAATTTAATCCATATTACTCTTTTAAAATGGCCTTTTACTTAAATGAGATCTGCACTGATATGCCCAATTTTGCTATGAGAGCAAAGTTTGGTTTTTTTTTTTTTGTTGTTTGTTTTTCCCACTTACACTAAGATTCTAGTTGCCTTCTGCTATGAAGTACATGACTTCGGTACCTTCCATTAGATTTTTGTTTCTTTGCATCATTGAGATACCTATGCCATGTACTTCCAACCCCATTTATTGAATGCAGTTCCTCATCAAGTTTAGAGTTTTTGAATTGAAACAATATTTTAGACAAAAGAAAAAAAAGTCACCTTAATTTAGGCAACTTCAAGATGACTCGCACAACCCTGAACAACTGTAGAAATAGCAAGTCTTGATATCTTGACTGCTATCGTGTTCCTGCATACTTCAGGAATGTTTCTGTTTTTAATGTAATGACAGTTCATAGCTACAAGCACAAATTCATATTGTTAAAATTATTAGCCTGACACTTCAGCTTACAATGATAGAACCACTGCAGTGCTTACACATGGTAGAGAAAAATTGAATCACGTCAATGTAGATGATTGTTGAATGGTTGTGACAATGGATTTGGTTCTTGTAGTCTCGTGGTCTGGCTGATAATGTACCTTGAATAAGGATGGGTTCAAGTCCAGCAGTGGAGGTTGTTTGCAGAGCCCTGTAAGAGAAATGCTTATGCAACTCAGTAAACACGTTACACTGTCCGCATGAAGGATACGTAACGATAGTGTTTACTGCCATTGATAAAGCCTTACTGTGTGTGTGCCAAGACTGGGACTGGCTGAAACTGCAGAGCAGTGCCACTTTTTTGTGGATGTAGTGCTGGAGCAGGATAGCTGAGCTCATCCGGAGACAGGCCGAAATGAGGCTATAAAATCAGTCATGGAAAACAGAGAGATTTTGGGTCATCTGCAGCAGCTGGGGCAGGCTTCCTTTCAGGCCAAGCTGGGAAACTCCAGACTCCTTTTCTGAATGCAGCTGTTTTATCCTGGTAGATAGCTTAGGACCAGGCAGCATGAGGTGGACTTAACTCTTGGGATGCTTCATTGGCAGTAAGCCCCTGACACAAACTCAAAAGACCTCTTTAAAGGTCAGTCATCTAATCTTAGGTTTGTCATACTGTGGTGGCCTGCGTGCTAGGATGCTGAGAGCTTTGCCACCAGTATTTCAAATACTAGCAGAGTCATCCATGGTGGATGCATTTCAGCAGTGCTTCCAGACTAAGACAGACGAGGGAGAAAGGTCCAGTGATCTGCTTCTAAAGATTAGCCAATGAAACCCTATGGATCACAACAGAATATTGTCCGATGTAGTGTTGGAAGATGAGCCCCCTAAGTTGGAAAAAAAAAAAAAGATGAGCCCCCTAAGTTGGAAGGCACTTAAAATACAACAGACTCCAGCATACCAAGGATCATGAAGATGGCGCGAGACCTAGCAATGCTTCGTTCTGTTGTACATGAGTCAGAGCCTACTCAACTCCAGCTAATGACCACTACCACCTTGTTATTTGAATAAGCCAATGCATTTGTAAGACTGACCACTGGATGTTTTTGTCACTCCACTTCCCTTGCAAGCCAAGACAGATGCCCATAAGCCAATTTTCTTGTACTTGAAGAAAGGGAATAGACATGTGAAATATTAGATAACATCAGTAACTGGATACAAAGTGAGGAAGAAATTATGAGATAGGCCTATACCACTGGCACTACTCTTGAACGAAGGGTTAATTTCAAAGGACTGACCATAGTTAGCTTGGTGAAGAAAATGTAACAGAAGCAGAAGCTCCTAAGGCTTTAGTCCAGACCTGATTTTTTTTGCTTCAGGATAGCAAATTCAGAGACTCACTCTTGTGCTTAATGATACTTTATAGGTTTTCTTTGGGACCCAAAGAGCTATTATAACTTCTGGCATTTAAGTTTCCACATAACATAAAAGAGTTCCAACTATTTGGAGATAAGAGAAATCAACATTCTACAGATTGGTTTTCTCTAAGTCAATAGGAGCTGGATAAATTTGAGAGTATTTTCAAGAGTTGGATGTCAACTTCTGTATTATTAATATAACTAAAACTAATGCTCTACTTTCTCACTCTTTATGATGTTTTGATTACAGAAATTTAAGTTCTACTAAACATTTTAGTACTGGTGGCACAGTGTATAAGGGCTTGGTTGCTAACCAAAATGTCAGCAGTTCAAATTCACCAGCTGCTTCTTGGAAACCCTGTAGGGCAGTTCTACTCTGTCTATAAGGTCACTATGAGTCCAAATCAACTCGAGAGCAGGAGGACTTTTAATGTCCCCAAACGGTCCCTGGGTGGCGCAAACAGTTAAGTGCTTGAGCCCTAACTGAAGGTTGACAGTTCAGTTCTACCCAGAGGCACCTCAGAAGAAAGTCCTGTTGATCTACTTCCAAAAAATCAGCCAAAGAAAATTCTAGGGAGCACAGTTCTACTTGGACACAGATGGAGAGTCGCCATGAGTTGGACTCGACTCAACGGCAAGTCTTTTGGTTTTTTGGTTTTATACCCTGAAACAGTGATACTCTGATAAACAAGGAACTGTCTTTGTCCAAGGGACAGTAATCTCATTAAAAATGTAGGTTAATCTCAATAGGAAGTGGAGCTAGTCACCTGGCGTACAATGTCTTACTTAGCTGTGCAAGAATGGAAGCAAAATTTGGTGTTAATATGTATATTTTCTGGAAACAGGGACCATAGCTTTCATCAAACTAAAAATTGGTCAAGAACCATTGTTTTGGAGTTTGAGTTGTAGGCCCCATTTCTAGATAGCATCAGATGTCTATTAATTCAGAGATAAGAGAGATGATAGTTGATTGTATTTATACTTTAGGGAGAGAATACCTGATAGTATCTAAAGTAATCTCTAGTGATTTTGGTTTGAAAACTGTTTTCTGGTAGTAACTGGCCATAAATCTGCTATTCAGATGAATTTGATTTATTGTTTGGGGGAGGGAGAAAAAAGAAAGGGAAAAGTCTTAGAACTGATTGAAAGTAAAGAAAGGTCTTAAAATATTAAAAAGCAGTTAAAAATGAGAAAGCTCTAGTAGCAAAAGGAAATGCTTAACATAAACAGTTGAAGCAAACTTAAATTCTAAACAATAGTTTTTTAATTGCTTTTCCCCAAACTAAACCTCTTAAGACACTAATAGATCTATTTTAGGATATATATACATATATAATAATTATTATATAT
>NW_004444053.1:4629241-4642728 GCF_000243295.1 Trichechus manatus latirostris
TAGGATATATTTTGTATATAATATATTTGGAGCTCTGGTGGCTCAGTGGTTAAGAGCTTGGCTGCTAACCAAAAGGTTGGCAGTTCAAATCCACCAGCTGCTCCTTGGAAACTCTACGGAACAGTTCTACTCTGTCCTACAGGGTCTCTATGAATTGGAATCCACAAGATGGCAATGGATTCAATGGGTTTATATATATTTAGGATATGTTATATATATAATTATTATCATTGACACCAGAACAGCTAAAATTCAATGCTGTAGAGTAGCCTTATCATTTCACTTAGCAGTTTTTGAACAGCAGAACAGGCAGTCTTAGTAATATAGGTTAAAAAATATTGTGAACAGTCTCAGATAGTAAGAACCAATATAAAAGGTCATCAGAGGAATAAAGAGAACATAATCAAGTAAGGGTTGCTGCCTCCCTGGAGCTTATTACACAGTAAACCCAAACCAAACCCATTGCCGTCAAGTCAACTCCAACTCATAGCAACCCTGTAGGACAGAGTAGAACTGTCCCAATAGGGTTTTCTAGGCTGCAATCTTTATGGAAGCAGATTGCCCCATCTTTCTCCCCGGGAGCGGCTGGTGGGTTCAAATCACCGACCCTTCAGTTAGCAGCCTGGTGATTAACCATTGCGTCACCAGGGCTCCTTTATTACACAGTAGGTACAGATAAATTCTTATTGAACAAATAAAGTAAGCCTGAAGATTCCAGAAGTTTAGTGTCCCTGGGCCAACTAGTAGTGACTCCCCTGCCATCACAAAGCCTGAAGTAGTTTCAAGTGCTAACATTCTGAAATAAATCGACAGGGAAGAAGCACTTAGCAATATTAAAAATGTGGAACTACTTTTTCAGAGCTGAACTGGAAGGTGAGAAATTACCTGGAGATAAAAAGGAAGAGGGGATGAATTTGTAAATGAAGTTTATAGACATCATAGTTATTGGCGCATCCAGACCAGATTATATCTACAACCATTTTATGTGATGGGTAAAAGGAGTAGTTTATTCAGACTTCTGAAGAACTACAGTGGTTCTGACCATCTATCAGCAAGTCAAGACTTACTGTGATTTAGTAAATCCCTACACATGGATTTTTTTCTTACACATACATGCGTGCTGGATAAGGTGAGACATGCATAAATCAGAATCCAGTATAAAATTCTACTAATAAATGACAGATTTTCAACAGTTTGACCTGAACCTTCAGTTCATAGAAACACTTTTGCGTTTGAAACTTGCCTATTCAAAATACGCAACTCATTTTATCTTGTTTCCATATGAATGGGATTGGCAATAGGGGAAACAATGGCAAAATCAGTCCCAACTGAAAGTAGGATCCTGCCTCTCCCCCAACCCGTTCTTTTCCTCCTCTGCCCCCCAAGTCCAAGACCCCAGAAGGAGCAGCGTGAGATGCCACCGGTAGTGGTTGCTGTCGGCTGCATCTTCGCTGTCCAGCAGTGAAAACAAGGGTCTCCGCAGCGCAACCCGTCAGTTCTCCCCTGCTACTCAGTCTCCGGCATTCATTATCGATGATAATATGAGGGCAAAACCTCCCATTCCTGTCCTCACGCTCCTCTCCCAGCTGAGCATGGGATAGGCATTAAGGCCTCCTCGCGGAGAGCATTTCCCCCACTCTGAACATTCTCTCAAAAGCTCCCTTTGTTCCCTGCCCTCCGCCCCATCTACGCGCTACAGCAGCAGTCACCCAGATGTTCTCTATCAAAGCCTGAACCATGCCAGCAAACTTTGGCACTCAGGAAAGTGCACTGAGTACTTGCCCTCCAGAAATACCTTTCCCTCCTCTGATTTCTGCAAATATTTTTAAATGTTAATGGGTTCCACTCACCCACAACCTAGGAGGAGGATACAGAACAGGGCTCTGTGTGTCCAGCAAATTAGCAGCCGGAGGATACTGCTTGGCGCCTGGGTTCTGTCCCACCCCCGGGCATTGGCTGGGGTTCTCCAACCGTGAACTGTTGACGCTAGTTTGCCAGCGCATAGTTTTCTAGTGACAGAGGTTAGATGGGCAGTTGACAGGAAAGTTGCTTCAAGCTACAAAAAAGAAAGAAAGGGCCCTATCTGGTTCTGAAGTTTCTGAGAGCAAGAGAGATTCTTTAAGCATCAACGAAATAAGAATTTGAAATATTTACTTTCTCCGCTTATCCTTTTCCCCCTTCTTTTCTTCTCCCTTTTTTTTTTTTCCTTTATCTTTTTTAAGAAAAAAGCAAACGTTTTTTTCTGGTTCGGTACATATGCACAGAACAATTTGTCCTATGCTCCGGTACTTTGGGTATCATGTCTCTTTTGAAGCAGCTTAATGGAAACCTTGGTGCAATTTTAATACAATGGAAATTTGCATCTTTTATATGGAAGTGGAAAAGTGATATGTATTTGGGCAGAAAAGAAAAGGTGGATGGTGTGTGTTTTTTACAGGAGAGATTTATTGAGCTTATTTGCATTGTGACAGCTGTTTTAGGGACCAGCTGGAGGCCTCTGAAGGGCTCACTTTCAAAAGATAACTGAAAGTCACCCTTGAAGATTTTTTGTTTTTAGTCTTGTCCTGCTGATAGCTTGTCCAGTCACTGTGGAAGCAAATTGCTTAGATGTTATCACCCTGTGGCTCTTTCTCCTTGGCTAAAGCTCCCTTTGTTGCTTAAGAAGTCAAAATGCTTTGCCTTGCCCGTGGTGGGGAGTGGAGGAGATGACCTCGGATGTAGCTTCAGATATCATGCCATGATCCAAAGACTTCAGAATGTGCCAGTTTTACCATCAGCACTCTTACTTCAGGAGAAATTTTATTCTAGCACTTCCCAGTGAAGAGTAGTAAAAAAATTAGGAGAGCCTCAATGAGATGTGACTACAGAGAAAATGCAGAGTTAC
The DNA here is from genome assembly GCF_000243295.1 of Trichechus manatus latirostris. Classification (NCBI taxonomy): domain Eukaryota; kingdom Metazoa; phylum Chordata; class Mammalia; order Sirenia; family Trichechidae; genus Trichechus; species Trichechus manatus. Next base: position 4,632,126 of record NW_004444053.1, read on the forward strand.
ACAATGTGGATAACTCTTGAGAACCCAAACCAGCTACCTATACCGTCAGCTTAGATGCTGAAAAAGGAAACCACAACTTACTGCACACATGGACACTATTTTCCTATTTCACCATCTTCATTAGCATTTGTTTACTCTTTCAGGACTGTCCTGCCCAAGCAAAGTGTTTGATGGTTCTTGACAGGAACTTCCCAAAAGTCCCATCAACTCTTAAATGGAAAGCATCAATAGACAGTTTGTACCCTGAGATTCTTTGAATCCCTTGCCTCAAAATCTTCCCTTTGCTGTTTCCACCAATCCTGGCCCGTTATATCATGATTCTTAGCCAGTCCTAATCAAGTCCCCACATTGAAAGAGTAGTTTTAAACCAAATTTCCAATCTTCAATAAATTCTGACCTTACCTTCACCCCTCCTAAAAAAAAATTAAAAAAAAAAAAACCCAAACCCATTGCCACGAAGTTGAATCCAACTCATAACAACTCTAAAGGACAGAGTAGAACTGCGGCACAGGGTTTCCAAGGCTGTAAATCTTCACAGAAGCAGACTACCGCATCTTTCTCCTGCAGAATGGCTGGTGGGTTCCAATTGCCAACCTGTCATTCAGCAGCTCAGCACCTACTTAACCGCTGCACCACCAGGGCTCCTGGCTCTCCCCTCCTAGACACTGTCAAAGCTTTGTGCAGTGGTGTTCTTCTTTACCATGGTAAGCAATAAACCCAGCTTTGTCTTATCAACAGATTGTGTTGGTGATATTTGGGCTGCCAGCCCCTGATTCTTGTTTAAATATAACTTGAGATGGAAATAAGATTTCATCTATTTGTAATTTTATGTTTAAGACTGGAGGAGGTGGGGTGGTTTCTTCTATTCTCTATCTTTACCCTCTCAAATAAAAATTATTGTTCTGTATTATTTAAAACATTCTGATATAATTATGAAATCAAAATTAAGAAGAATTTTCACCACGAATTAATTTTAAAATGAAATTTAAACAAGTTTAAAATATAAATAAAACTTTACTTAATAAGCTAAAACTAAAAGGAAGAACCATATCTTAAATTTCCATACTTAAATAACTATAATTAATTAATTAATTTGGTGCAAACTAAAATACCTGTAAATTTTTTGCCAGTGTCAAATCATTTGGACCATTTAAATGTAGGAAAACCTAATATGCAATATTCTCCAACACAGGAACTATCTGGATATTGGGTAAAGGAATGTAACCAGATAAGTAAAGCACGCACGTGACTTTACTAAATATAATGTCACGAATTAAATTATTTTTAATCAGCATCTGAAACAAAGCACCGTTATAAGTGCCAAACTTGCTATAAGATTAGGGTTTCACCAAAAATCTGATGATAAAGATTAACACACCTCTTAAGGAGGGAGGAGGATATCAAGGGAAAAAAACAGTAGGATAATCACTGCTCTAAGGGAGGAATGACTTTTCTGTTAGCAAATGCCTTTGTTCAAAAAAGAAAGAAAAAAATGGAAGCACAAACCCAAAACTGGTTTTAGATTTTTCTCAGCCCAAGACTGTGGACTCTTTAGGAACCTGCAAAATTTTGGTTTTTCTTTGAAAGGGATATGTAAGTTTAAGAACCACTGTTATAAACTCTAAATCCTCATCCTTAAACAAGTATAAAGAAGGTCACACTAATGTTCAAAAAGATGGACTGAACATAATTGTTAATCTCTTCTACATCTCCCAAATCAGAAGGAGCATAAAAATAAGAACAAACTCATAGTGAGCCTGGAATTCCAGGAAGGATAGTATCAGTGTCCACTGAACTGAAAGAATTTTCTAGTCCATGAGATCAGATAGAGCTAAAAGGAAACTTTAATCTCATAAAAATGAAATAAACAATCATCCAAAAATTTGGGTCTACATAGCAGAACCCGAAATGGGCCCAGAGTGGGTGGGCAGGTAAATAAGGGCAGTAGAGCAATGGTGAGCTAATTTCACACTCAGAGCCAGTTACCCTGGTGTTGCTGCCAAACAACAAAGCACAAGTGCAGCTCTCGAATAAAAAAATTTGAGTTCTAATCAAGAATAGATATTGAGGACTGTGAAAGAAACATGTGCCCCCAACTATTTGGAAAAGAACCAAATGGGAATTCTGGAGTTAAAAATTACAATAACTAAAATAAAAAATTTATTGGAGGGGCTCAATGGTATTTGAACCAGCAGGACAATTAGGGAAGTTGAAGATAGATTCATAAAGATTATGCAATGAAGAAGAGAGAGAAAAAAGAATGGAGAAAAAGGAACAGAGCTTCAGAGACGTATAGGACACCACTAAACTCACCAAAATATGTGTAATGGGAGTACCAGAAGGAGAGGCAAGACTCTACCAGCCTGAGACCAAAAGAACTAGATGGTGCCCGGCTACCACCAATGACCACCCTGACAGGGAACACAACAGACAGTCCCGGACACAGCAGGAGAAAAATGTAGATCAGAATGCAAATTCATGTTAAAAGACCAGACTTAATGGTCTGACAGAGACTGGAGGAACCCCTGAAACTATGGACCCCGAATGCTCTGCTAACCCAGAACTGAAACCATTTCCGAAGCCCACTCTTCAGACAAAGATTAGACAGGACTATAAAATAAAAAATAATACGTGTGAGAAGTATGCTTCTTATTCAGTCAGATATACAAGACCAAATGGGCAGCTCCTGTCCAAAAGCAGTATGAGAAGGCAGGAAGGGACAGAAACTGGTCAAATGGACCCAGGGAACCAAGGGTGGAAGGTGGGAGTGTGTTGTCACATGGGAGGATTGCAACTAATGTCACAAAACAGTATATGTATAAATTTTTGTATGAGAAATTAACTTGAGCTACAAACTTTCACCTAAAACACACTCACACACGCAAAGAATAAGTTGGTCAAAAAAAAAATTATTCTAAGGAAATAAACAATTGCACGAAGATGTGTTCAAGAACGTTCACCAGCATTGTTCAGAGTAAGGAAAACATGGGGGGCAAAAAAGAAGGAGACACAAGAGAAAAAGGAAAGGAGAAAACATTCAAAGAAATAATGGCTGAAGACTTTTCAAATTTACTGAAAAGCAATAACTTACACACCCAGGAAGGTCAAAAAACTCCAGGTAAGATACATGTAAAAAGATGCACAGTATAGTAAAAATGCTGAAAAGGCATAAAAGACAAGGAATCTTGTAAGCAGCTGGTGAAAAATGACATGTCATTTAACAAGGTGTCTTAGTTACCTAGTGCTGCTGTAACATAAATACCACAAATGGGTGGCTATAAAGAAGAGAAATTTATTTTCTCACAGTTCTGGAGGCTAAAAGTCCAAATCTAGGTCTCAGCCATGTCAATGCCTTCCTTGTTGGTAGCTCTGGGCATTCTTGATTCCTTGGCTTGTAGATGACCCTCACTTGGCATATGTGTTTCCCCTTTTGTGATTGCGTCTCTGTGTCTATGCTGCTCTTTATATAACTCAGAAATGATTAAGTTTAGGATCCACTTGACACTGGTATGACCTCAGTTTATTCATTACATTACATTAGGTTGCATTATAAATGGTGATCGCATTATATGAGATTAGACTACATCCACAGGTATAAGGGTTAGGATTAAAACACATATTTTGGGGGGACACAATTCAATCCATAACATAAGGGAACCCAAATAAGATTAACAGGGAACTTCTCAGCAAAAACATTGGAAGCCAGAGACAGTGAAATAACATATTCAAAGAGCTCAAAGAAAAACACTGTCACTCAAGAATCCTATATTCACAAAGCTATCATTCAAACATAAAAGTAAAATACTTTCCTAGACTTACAAAAACTAAGAAAATTTGATGCTAGTCAGCTACCTTACAAAAAATACTAAAGAATATCTTCAGGCTGAAAGCAAGTGACCACAGACAGTAATTCAAATCTACATGAACAAAAAAGAGCACTGGTAAAAGTAATTATGTAATTATAATAGACATTATTAATGCATAGTTTTTTTTCTCATAACTGATTTAATATGCAACTGTGCAAAATAATATGTATATAATATATTGTTGGGTCTACATCATATAGAAATGTAATAGATGTATATTAACAGCACAAAGAAGGTGGGTGGGGACAAAGCTATAGTGGGCAAAAGAAATGATGACAGATGGTTAAGCAATAATTATAACAATGTATTGTTGGTTTGAGAACATTAATAGATGTAATATGTGTAACAATATTAACAATAACAAAAATTGGAAGGAGTTATGTAGGGGTAAATTTCTTCATATGACTAGAATCAAACTAGTATAAATCTGAAGCTGATTCTAGTAAGTTAAGATGTATCTAGTAAACCCTAGAGCAATCATTAAGAACACTTAGAAAAACGTACTGAAAAAAATCAATGAAATTAATTTAAATGCTACATTAGAAAATATTTATTATATACAAAGGAAAGTAGCAAAGGAGGAATAGTGAACGAAAATGTCATGAGACATATGGACAACAAAGAGTAAGATGACAGATGCAAATCCAACTATATCAATAATAGCATTAAATGTGAATGGATTAAAAAATCCAATCAAAATGTAGAGATTGTTAGACTGGATAGAGATATATTATCTAACTATAAGTTGTCTATAGGAAACAGACTTCACATTCAAAAACACAAATTGATTGAAAGTAAAAAAATGAAAAGAGATATATTATGTAAACTTCAACCACAGGAAAGTTGGCGTGGTATACTAATATCAGACAAAATAGACTTTAAAACCATAAAATGAAACTAGAGATAAAGGGGAACATTATATAGTGATAAAATGGTCAATCTATGAGGAAGATATAACAATTATAAACATACATGCACCCAATAGCAGAGCACCAAAATACATGAAGCAAAAACTGATAGAAATAAAGAGACAAATAGGCAATTCAACAATAATAGTTGAAGACTTCAATAGTCCACTTTCAATAACAGATAAAACAACTAGACAGAAGATCAACAACAAAATAAAGACTTGAACAACACAATAACCTAACTAGACCTGACTGACATCTATAGAACACCTAACAACAACAAAATATACATTCTTGTCAAGTGCACATGGAGCATTCTCCAGGATAGACAATATACTAAAAACAAAAAAACAAAAAACAGTTGCCATTGACTTGATTTCAAATCATGGCAACTCCATGTGTTTCAGAGTAGAACTCTACTCCATAAGGTTTTCAATGGCTGTGATCTTTAGTAAGCAGATAGCCAGGACTTTCTTCTGAGGCACCTGTGGGTGGACACAAACTGCCAAATTTTCAGTTAGTAGCCAAGTGCTTAATTATTTGCACCACCCAGCGACTCTGACCATATACAAGGTCATCAAGAAAAATTTCAATAAATAAGAAAGGACAGAAATAGTATATGTTCTCCAACTCAATGGAATGAAATTAGAAATCAGTAACAGATAAAAATTTGGGAAACTCACAATCATGTAGAAATTAACACACTCCTAAATTACCAGTGGGTCAAAGAAGAAATCCAAAGGGCAAACTTGAATTTGAGATGAATAAAAATTAAGACACAACATACCAAACATAGGATGCAGGCTAACTTAAAGTTGAGAGGGAAATTTTAGCTGTAAATATGTACATTAAGAAAGAAGAAAGTTCTCAAATAAATAATCTAACTTTTCCCTTGAAGACATTGGAAAAAAAAAAAAACAAACTAAACCTAAATCAAGTAGAAGGAAGGAAAAAAGAGTAGAAAATAATGAAACAGAGAATATAAAACAACACAGAAATCAATGAAACCAAAAGCTGGTTCTTTGAAAAAATCAACAAAATTGATCAAGGAAAAAAAGGGAGAAAACAACTAGAATCAGAAACAAAAGAGGGGACATTACTGCTGACTTTACAGAAATAAAAAAAGGAATACTATGGACAATTGTACGCTAACAAATTAGATTACTGAAATGGACAAATTCCTAGAAAGGCATAAACTACCAAAACTGACTCAAGAATAAATATATAATCTGAAAAGACCTAAAACAAGTAAATTGAATTAGTAATCAAAAAACTACCCACAAATGGTTGCACAACATGATTGATGAAATTGGTTTTATTGAACTGTATACATTAAAAATGTTGAATTGGCAAATGTTGTCTCATCTGTATTTTTATGACAATAAAAATAAATAAATGAAGGAAAAACAAACCAAAACAACTACCCACAAAGAAACACCCACACCCAGATGGCTTCACCACTGAATTCTACCAAATATTAATTAACACAAATTCTTTACAAACTCTTCCCAAAAAAATAAAAGAGGACGAAGCAATTCTCAACTCATTCTATGAGGCCAGTATTATTCTGATACCAAAACCAGACAAAGACATCTCAAGAAAAGAAAAACTACAGTCTAATATCTTTTATGAGTATGGATGCAAAAATTCTCAACAAAATACTTGCAAACTGAATCCAGCCACATAAAAACGAGTTATACACCATGACCAAGTGGGATTTATCCCAGAGATACAAGGTTGGTTCAACACCTGAAAATCAATTAATATAATAACCATACCATTAGAATAAAAAACAAAAATCAGGGGTAGGGGCCTGGGGACCATGCCTTCAGGGGACATCTAGGTCAATTGGCATAACAAAGCTTATTAAGAAAATGTTCTGCATCCTACTTTGGTGAGTGGAATCCGGGGTCTTAAAAGCTTGCAAGCGGCCATCTAAGATGCATCAATGGTCTCACCCACCTGGAGTAAAGGAGAGTGAAGAACACCGAAGACACAAGGAAAGTATTAGCCCAAAGATGGAAAGGGCCACATACACCAGAGACTTCATCAGCCTGAGACCAGAAGAGCTAGATGGTGCCTGGCTACCACCAATGACCACCCTGACAGGGAACACAACAGAGAGTCCCTGATGGAGCAGGAGAAAGGCGGGGTGCAGAACTCAAATTCTAGTAAGAAGACTAGACTTAATGGTCTGACTGAGACTGGAGGAACCCCGGAAAGCACGGCCCCTGGATTCTCTATTAGCCCAGAACTAAAATAATTTCTGAGGCCAACTCTTCAGACAAGGATTGGACTGGACTGTGGGACATAAAGTTACACTCGTGAAGAGTGCGCCTCTTAGCTCAAGTAGGCAAAAGACTAAACGGGCAGCTTCTGTTCGGAGATGAGATGGGAAGGCAGAAAGGGTTAGGAGCTGGTTGAATAGACATGGGGGGAAAAAATCACATGATATTCTCAATAGACACCAAATAAGCATTTGACAAAATCCAAAAACTTTTCATGATAAAAACACTCAAAAACTAGGAATAGAAGGGAACTTCCTCAACCTGATATAAGGCATCTGTGAAAATCCCACAGCTCACATACTATATACATACAATTAACAAAAAAAAACAGGACTTCCGGGCAACATGGCGCTTTAGTCAGAAGCACCACACCATCCCTCCACAGCAAAGATCAGAAAAACTAAGTCAAACAGAGTCACACGTCAATCCTGAAACCCTAAGCATCAAATGAAGAGGTAAAGAACTTAGCCAAGCATCACATGGAATAAGAAACTGACTGAGAACAGAGCCGAAAGACAGATACATGCAGATGTCCCCTATTAGCTACCACAGCACGGATCTGCCATCTTGGACTCTTATCGGAGATCAGCGAACAGGAGGTACCAGAAAGCAGCTTCACAGAGCTTCCAGCAGGAGACAGAACAACCGGTAACCCACGATACAGGTTCTCCCACTCGCCACCCTTCTTCACCCCCACTTAGCCTCTTCTGCTTCCTGCAGCCACAGTCTATTGGCCGGGAAGCATGAGCTTCCCCCCAGTGCCACTTGGATTCCACCTGCCTGCACTGGCCAGCTCCCTGAGTGCCATTTATTGGCTGCTGGTGTTGTTTTTTTCTGCTTCTTTAGATTTTCTCCTTACCTCTCACCACCTCCCCCTCCTTTCTCTCAAATACCTGGCTCCATGAGCCATCTTTGCTCCTTCCTGAAAGGCTGGGAAACACCACTTGACTGTGAAACTGCTTCCCGACCGGTGCCGCCATGCTGGGGGGACCCCTGGGGCTTTTTTGTTTGTTTGTTTGCTGTGATTTGTTCTGTTTTCATTTGTTTGTTTGTTTTCTTTTTCTTTTCTCAGCTTGGGAGCCCCCTCTAGCCAGGCATTACCACATGGCTTGGAAGCTAGTCCCTTACTCTGCGCAGATGCAAAGGGACATCCCTGGGGGCGTTTCTTCTTTCTTGCTTGCTTGTTTTGGGGTTTTTTTTTTTTATTTCTTTTTTTAGTTTTCTTCTCTCTCTTATTCCCTTTTTGTCTTTCTTCATTTCCAGTTTCTCAATTTATTCATTTCTTTCTTTTACTCTTTTTCTTTTTTTTTCTTCATTTTTGTTTTCCCCATTTCTCAGTCTTTCATCTCTCCACTACAACAGCAAGCTTGCTTAGCACTCTTTTTTGTTTGTGTGTATGTTTTTGGCTCCTCTTCCTCTCTCCTCTCTCTCATCTTTCCCATACCTATCTTAGCTTCACACATCACAATCTACCCCCTCCTTCCTGCCTACCTGCACCATGCACTGAACATCACACTCCCAAGCAGTACAGGCATGACCTACTGGAACCAGCCCTGCACTGATTCCAGTCTGCACTGTCAGCCCTATTATGTGCCACAAAAAACCTATCCCAGTAACTCCCCTTCAGCTGAACCTGCCCATTGGAGAAGGAGGTGAAAAGTATCACGCCCACAGACAAGCAAACAACAAAGAACACACAACACACCTGCTCAGACATAACCAAATAAAACAAAAAATCAGGACAAAACAAACAAATCTACAGTCAATAAATGAGGAAAATAACCACTGAATCCCCAAAGACAGCAGACAATATCAAAACATTTACAAAAACAGGACAAGACGGTTCCAGCAGGCGTCCAAAATAAAATACCAGATGACCTCCCAGTAGAAGAAAAGGTACTAGACCTAACTGACAGGGAATTCAAATCTCTAATATTCAGAATTATCCAAGAGTTAAAGCAAAAAGCAGACAAAAATGAGGAAAAAATAGACAAATTCATGGAAAAGGGGGACAAATTCATGGAAAATACAGACAAAAAAATGGAAGAATTCAAGAAAATAATACAGGAACAAAATGCTAAAATAAATTCACAACTAGAAATCATACAAAAACAACATTTAGAAATCCGAAAGATAAACAACAAGATTTCAGAAATGGACAGTGTCATAGAAGGGCTGAGAAGCAGGTTTGAAACAATGGAGGACAGGATCAGAGAAACTGAAGAAAAACACTTGGATACAACTCTGTTTGAGGAAAAATCAGAAAAAAGAATGAAGAAAACTGAAGAAACCCTGAGAATTATGTGGGATAAAATCAAAAGCAAAAATCCATGAGTGATCGGAGTTTCAGAACGGGGAGAAAACAGAAAACACAGGGAGGATCATTGAAGAACTGCTGACAGAAAAGTTCCCCAATATCATGAAAGATGAAAAGCTGACCATCCAAGAAGCTCAACGGACCCCTTATAGGATAGACCCCAAAAGAAAATCACCAAGGCATATCATAATCACACTCGCTAAAACCAAAGAGAAACAAAGAATCCTGAGAGCAGCTTGAGAAAAACAAGAAGTCGCATACAGAGGAGAAACAATAAGAACTAAGCTTGGATTATTTGGCAGAAGCCATGCAGGCAAGAAGGCAATGGGATGACATATATAAAACCTTAAAAGAAAAAAATTGTCAGCCAAGAATAATATATCCTGCAAAACTCTTGCTCAAATATGATGGTGAAATAGGGTCATTTCCAGGTAAACAGAAATTAAGGGGCTATGTAAAAACCAAACCAAACTTACGAGACTTATTAAAGGAAGTCCTTCGATCTGAGAACAATCAATATCAGACCACAGGCTGAATATAGGACAAAGGATTGTACTAGTCAGATACCAACCTAGGAAATGAACTCTTAAGGACTATGCAAAACCAAAAGAATTACAAAAGGGAACCAGAGACGTTAATCTGTAAATGACAATAGCATCAGAACAATGAAAGAAGGAATAAATGGTGTAGGTATAGAACCTTCTAATGGAGAGGAAGTCTACCGATACCAAGTAATAATAGACTGGTTCAGATCTAGGAAGATAAGGGTAAATTTCAAGGTAACCACAAAGAAAGTTAACAAACCTACTCATCAAAATAAAGAAGAAAAATAGAACCTACAAAAACAAAAGAAATGAAAACAAATCTACAAACAAAAGGAACTCAGCACAGGAGAGTAAGAGGAACAAAGAAAACGTCAGCATCACAAAAAAAAGGCAGTACAAAATGCAATCACACTCCTAGGAATACATCCTACAGAAATAAGAGCCATCACACGAATAGACATATGCACACCCATATTCATTGCAGCACTGTTCACAATAGCAAAAAAATGGAAACAACCTAGATGCCCATCAACAGATGAATGGATAAACCAACTATGGTACATACACACGATGGAGTATTACACAAAGATAAAGAACAATGATGAATCTGTGAAGCATCTCATAACATGGATGAAACGGGAGGACATTATGCCGAGTGAAATAAGTCAATCACAAAAGG
>NW_004444053.1:4643753-4648597 GCF_000243295.1 Trichechus manatus latirostris
GGTTTGATGTGAAGCCTAGGGGGCAGTGAGTTGAAGATAAGGGTGATGGAATAATTTGGAAAAGGATAGTGAGAATAACAGTACAACTGGAAGAATGTAATCAATGTCACTGAATTGTACATGTAGAAACTTTTGAAATGGTGTAACTCTGGCTATGTATATTTTCACCAAAAAAAAGGTCCTCAAGGTAGTGAAGGGAGAGTATTGACACGTCATGGGGTTGTTAACCAATATCATAAAACAATATGTGTACTGACTGTTTAATAAGGAACTATTCATTCTGTAAAGCTTCATCTAAAGTATAATAAAAAAAATATTAAAAACAAACAAACAAATCCATTTTCATCAAGTCGGTTCTGACTCATAGAGACCCTATAGGACAGAATAGATCTGCCCCGCAGTGTTCCCAAGGAGCAGCTGGTGGATTTGAACTGCCAACCTTTTGGTTAGCAGCCACACTCTTAACCTCTCTGCCACCATTTCTAATTGCATACTTAATGATGAAAAACTGGATACTTTCCCCCTAAGATCAGAAACAAGTCAAGGATGCCCACTCTCACCACTGCTATTCAACATTGTAATGGAGGTTTTAACCAAGGCATTAGACAAAAAAAAAGAAACAAAAGGCATTCAGATTAGAAAAGAAGTAAAACTATCTCTGTTTACAGATGACATGATCTTATGTATAGAAAATTCTAAGCAATCACAAAAAACTATTAGAACCATTAGAGCTAATAAATGAGTATAGCAGGATTGCAGGATATAAGATCAATACACAAAGATCAATGATATTCCTGTACACTTGCAGTGAACAATTCTAAAATGAAATTAAGGAAACAATTCCACTTTCAAATAACAGATTGGTGCATAAAATAAAGAATATCACCCATGAGTAATGAGCTTCTTTAAAAATATCATCTATATGAGACCAAACAAGAAGGTAAGGGAGCAGGGAAACTAGAGTACTGAAAATGGTACAACAAGAACGGAATGAATGAGAATGATGACACATTGTGGAAAAAGTAACCAATATCACTGAATAATCTTTGTAGAAATTGTTAAATGGGAACCTAATGTGCTGTGTAAACCTTCACCTTAAACACAATAAAATATTATTTTTAAAAAAAGAAAAGAAAAAACAATTTCATTCACAATAGTATCAAACGGAATAAATTTAACAAAAGAAGCATAAAACATACAATCTGAAAACTACAAAATATTGTTAAAAGTGTACGATGGTAACTGTGGCACACAAATATCTACCTACCTATTCATTTATCACTAGGTAGAGTTAGTTCAAGCTGTCACTACTTACCTGAGCTGCCTGCATTGTTTGGCCACTCTTGCAGAACTATGTTAATCAGTGCTATTTTATTTATAAAAAAGGTGAAACACACATTGTACTCTGCATATGTTGAGAACATTGTTCACTAAGTTTCATAATACAATCTTTATTACCATTCATGGAAGAAACTTCTCCTGTGCTTAAGTATTCTAGTTTGTTTTAAAATATGAACAAACATATGGTTTATGTTTAAACTATAAACCTCTCCACTACTTTAGCTTTAAGAATAAAGTTCAGGGCCAAAATCATATATAAAAACCTAGAAAGTATGTAAAAACTTGAAGCATGGTTTTCGTATACTACTTTCATTTTTGGCTCCATTTTATTTTTACTGCTCTCATTTTCCTTTAAAACTTCAATTTCTTTACTTCCTTTAAAGAGATAAATGGATAGATAGATAGATAGACAGATAGATAGAGGTATATGAATGTATGTATGGGTATGTATGTGTGTGCACATACATATACAGTCTGCTGGAGCTGGCTGGCATCAGCTGGCAAGAGCTAACTGTGGCATCTCTTCTTAACTGTGATAATTTTATGTTTCAACTTGGCTAGGCTATGATGTTCAGTTACTTGGTCAAACACTAGTCTAGACGTTCCTGTGAAGCTATGTTGTTGATGTGATTAACATTTACAATCAGTTGACTCTATACCCTTGATAATGTTGTTGGGCCTCATTCAATCAATGGTCTGAAGACCAAAAACTGAGGCTTCTGAGAGAAGAAGGAATTCTGCCTCAAGACTGTACATAAATATCCTGTCAGAGTTTCTAGCCTGCCTGGCCTACAGATTTTGGATTTGTCAGCCCCCACAATCCTGTGAGTCAATTCCTTTAAATAAACCTCTCTCTCTGTGTATTTATATATATATATATACATATGTATGCTGAAGATCATTCAAAAGCGATTGCAGCAGTACATCGACCAGGAACTTCCAGACATTCAAGCTGGATTCAAGCTGATGTCACATGGATCTTGGCTGAAGGCAGAGAATACCAGAAAGATGTTTATCTGTGTTTTATTGACTATGCAAAGACGTTTGGATAACACTGCGAAGAATTGGAATTCCAGAACACTTAATTGTGCTCATGAGGAACCGGTATATAGACCAAGAGGCAGTCGTTCGAACAGAACAAGGGGATACTGTATGGTTTAAAATCAGGAAAGGTGTGCGTCAGGGTTCTACCCTTTCACCTACTTGTTCAATCTGTATGCTGAGCAAATAATTCGAGAAACTGGACTATACGAAGAAGAACGGGGCATCAGGATTGGAGGAAGACTTATTAACAACCTGCATTATGCAGATGAAACAACCTGGCTTGCTGAAAGTGAAGAGGACTTGAAGTACTTGCTGATGAAAGTCAAAGACCACAGTATGGATTACACCTCAACATAAAAAAAATAAAAATCTTCACAACTGAACCGATAAGCAGCATCACGAAAAACGGAAAAAATACTGAAGTTGTCAAGGATTTCATTTTACTTGGATCCATAAAATCAATGCCCATGGAAGCAGCAGTCAAGAAATGAAACGACGCATTGCATTGGGCAGATCTGCTGCAAAAGACCTCTTTAAAGTGTTAAAAAGCAAAGATGTCACTTTAAAGGCTAAGGTGCGCCTGACCCAAGCCATGGTGTTTTCACATGCCTCATACGCATGTGAAAACTGGACAACTAACGAGGAAGACCAAAGAAGAGTTGATGTCTTTGAATTATGGTGCTGGGGAAGAATATTGAATATACCATGGCTTGCCAAAAGAACGAACAAATCTGTCTTTGAAGAAATACAGCCAGAATGCTCCTTAGAAGTGAGAATGGTGAGACTTTGTATCACATACTTTGGACAGGTTATCAGAAGGGATCAGTCCCTAGAGAAGAACATCATGCCTGGTAAAGTAGAGGGTCAACAAAAAAGAGGGAGACCCTCAACGAGACGGGATGATACAGTGGCTGCAACAATGGCCTCAAGCATAACAACGATTGTGAGGAAGGCACAGGACCAGGCAGTGTTTCATTCTGTTGTACATAGGGTCGAAACCAACTCAATGGCACCTAACAACAACATGTATGTATGTATGTATGAAGGTCCTGTTTCTCTGTACCTAACAACAACATGTATGTATGTATATATGTATTTATGAAGGTCCTGTTTCTCTGGAGAACCTTAATACATTCACTCTGCATTTCCTATTTACACTATGCAAATCAAGGTTTTGGGTTCCTTTTTTTTTCTTTCTTTCTTTCTTAAGACCCTTTTTTTAAACATTGCTATATCACTGTCTCTAGTCCAAAAGAACTAGCTGTTATGAAGCCTCAGATTTAGAGTGCCCACATTTATCTTTTATATTGTAGCTTATATCAAAAGCAGGTATCTGAAAATTCCTAGGAGATATGCTAACTTGCATATATTAAAGAAATACGGTATTAAAAAAGTGTCTTTCTGTCTGGAACATTCATATTTGTGAATATGGCTCTTTCTGTTCTGATTTAAAAATCTGAGCATAAATCATTTCAGATATACAGTACCTATTAACTCTTATGGTAATGATGTGGTTTGATGATCCCATACATTAAATTAACTTGGAAATATTGATACATAGTATAAGTACTCTCAGGTATTCAGTCTGTTGTATTCAAAGAAGTTTAAATACAGAATATTTTATTTTGTTCTGGAAATTTTGTAAAGGCATTTTGCCAAACTATTAAATATTTGATTTTACTTGTTAAGATTTGCAGGAACTGCTTTAAATTTATTATAAAAAAAAAATAACAGCAACAGCAACACATTTTCCCCTTTAATTAAGGTAGTGAAAAAAAGAACTTTAAGAGCTTTTCCATAAAAATGCTCTAAAATATTCCATTAAAATTAAAAGGCAACTGCCATTTCACACGTGGTCAGGTTTAACTATTCAAAGTTATTTTAGGTATAACCCCAAAGACCAAACTACCTGAGAGTCCAGCTATGTTCAAAGTAGATATTGATCTCCAGAGCTCAGCCTCCAGAGTTGGATAGGGCTGATGCAAAAAGGTTGTTTAGGAGACCAGAGAAGAGTAGTTCTGGGTTCAGTATTGTATTGTCCACTCAAGCAATCCTCACTTGACTATAGGTTTCTTAAGGAAACAATTATCCTGTGATGGCCAGGGAGAAGTCCAGGACAGAGCAAGGAGCTTGGAGCAAAAGTCCAATTCCATACTGATAGCAATGTAGTAGCAAGCAATCTTCCAGGACTGGGAGAAATACTAGTATTTCAGTAGAAATTGTATGCTGTCATGTGATTGTAAAAAGCATCCTTAAGACCAGTGTTGACATGGAGTGGGGTTGTTAACCACTGTCATAGGGCAACAAGTGTACTAACTGTTTAATGAGAAACTATTTTGTTCTGTAAACCTTAATCTAAAGTAAGAATAACAGCACAACTGGAAGAACATAATCGATGTCACTGAATTGTGCATGTAGAAATTTTTGAAATGGTGTGTCTTTGGCTATGTATATTTTCA
>NW_004444053.1:4648697-4697264 GCF_000243295.1 Trichechus manatus latirostris
CCAGAAGGGAGAATGTTGACATGTCATGGGGTTGTTAACCAGTGTCATAAAACAACACGTGTACTGACTGTTTAATAAGAAACTATTTGTTCTGTAAACCTTCACCCAAAGTACAAATAAAAAAGCATCCTTAAAATGCTACAATACTATGCATATTTTTCATTAAACATTATACATCTGGTATGAGAACCTTGCCTAGTTTTGTTCTATAGCACCATCTATGCATTTTAAGTATAGTTCATACATGAGTTGTCACAGAGATATGTAGCTTATTAATGTATTTCATAGGGTAGTCCCTTATATATATATCTACTTAGCCTTGGAATCAGATTGTTAAATACTTGTTTAGATGTCCCAATACCAAGGAATAAAAGTGCTCTACATTTTTCAGGAATTTATTATTGATTCTTGTACTTAAATCTTAACAATTTTTCACCAGTATCCTGTTAGGGGGTATAGAACCCCAACAAACTTTTGGCATAACTTACTCATACCAGGTGCTGATTTCTCTGGAATCTCAATGTTTGCTGTAAAACAGTTATTAAAAAGAAGAAGAAGAAGAAGTAAACTAATGACTGAGAAATAAAAGCTGTGGACACAAATGATATGGTAACTAAAAATGAAAAATCCAAAAGTCTTGCCAATAAGTGTTAACAGTTCAAATCTTCCTGGATCAGTTTTAGAAATAGGATTGGGAGTGGAAGTATTTTTATTTTGTTTGCTTGTTTGCTTAGAGCGAAGTGAAAAGTAAAGGGTATGAAACCATAAAGACTTGGGGTATAATTCTGACTCCTCTGCTTGCTCCATTACTTGACTCTGACAAAGTCATGCAACTTAAAATAACTTCTAGGTTTCATTCAGATTTCCTCTCAGGCCCACCAAAAAAATGAGAAAACAAAAATAGTAAGCAATACTTTAATGATCTGATTTACATAAATATGGTGTAAGTACTGAAAAATAGATAGAGCAATGGCAACTTTCACGTTAGGTCATTGCCTTTCCTTGAACTATCCCTGTTAAGAACTTTTCAGCTTCTACTTAAGAATGATTTCTTGGGAAGCATGGTTGTAACGTTATTTAAAATGAAGGATTTCTTCAATTTCGCACACTCCGTCACTACTTGCTTACAGGCTGCTGGCCATTGACTTTTCTTCCACCTGAAAAGAGGCCATTTCCTGTCTCCTGGCCATACTCATTTACCCTGAACTCAATTCCCTTGGTTGGAAAGCTGCAGTACATTTATGAGTGCCTGAGGGATATTAAGTGGTTGTCATCTTCCTCTTGCTCCCTCCCAGCACCACACCAAATGCACCTGGACACTACATTCCCTGCAGAGCACCTTGTTACCAGAAACATGGAAAATTTGGACCGAGTTCAGAGGAGAGCTAATAAAATGATCAAGTGACCAAGGGGACCAATTTATAAGGAAGTCAGCAATGTTTGGCTAAGTGGTAATTACCTAAGAAAGGTATGGTGGCTCTGGCATTAAGTTTAAATTCCAAGCCGTAGTTGGCAAAAGGGCCTCTTTTCAGGCCTTCAGTATTATATTCAGTATTACTGGGAAGAGGGAAAGGTGGGAGAATCCTATTCTCACTTGGTCTCCAACCACTGCACAGGCTGCTTGGGTGGTGACCACACTTGAGTGTATTAACCTCCACAAATAAGCACAGAAGGCAACACCACTAAAGCAGAGAGCTCGTTTGAGAACGCTGAAGGCTGCTCAAAGGAAAATCTTCCCAGGAATCAAAGAATAAGCCTGGGCTGTGAAAGGCCAGTCCCTCCATTCCAGTTAAACACCTATCCACTCCCAACCACCAACCTCTGCTTAATGGGTGGTACCTTTCAATAAGAGCTGTCGATCAAGCCCAAAATGTGCAAGTCTGTGTAAAATACACCTCTGAAGTGTCGATCCCATTAAGTGTATATAATAAGAATGAATGTTCCCATTTGACCAAAAAGAAAAACCTAAGAACAGCTGTCACATTCAAGAAGGCTGAATAAGATAATTCCTCATAAAAAATTTCCCAAAGTGTCTTGCAGGTGATGTTACTGTGTATTACACACGTTAAAAAAGAAAAGAAGGCTAAATCTGGAATAAGTGAAGTTAAATCATGTGTGTGAGAGTATGTGTGCTGTGTTTGATTTTTAACAGTAAAATCTCTGAGCCATTAATATGCTGATATATATAGTGTCTCACAAAGAGAGGTAGATTGTGCAGTATTTCCCAAAATCAGGTGAGCATGAGACCCTTTAATCTTTGAGCACTTTGTATTCATAGCTGTTTCCACAATACCTTACTACCCTGCACTCAGTAAATGGACAGTGAATTGAATGAATGTGCCTAGGCTAGAGCACAGGTGTTAAATCCCAACTCACTTCTCTTTCTACCACACTGATATTCTACTTACTCTTCACTTACGATAAATCTTTTCATTCTTGAAATCTGCGATCTCTATAAATGAAATGAAATTTGTTAGCCAGGATCTGATTAGCATGAAGCCTGAAGCTCAAACTCCAGGGCCTCTGTACTAAGTGTGTATTGAGAGTGTGTAGTCGTTTTTCTTAAAGAGGCCCCACAAAATTGTATAACCTTCATGTCCTGCAAAACCTGGTCTGCCCATGTTGCTACCATATGAGATGAAAATGGCTCAAGTGATTTTCACCAAACTTATAAGTTGAGATACTCTAAGTTACATTATAGATGCTATAATGGACTAAAATTCACTTTGGATTACTCTGGGGTCATCTTACAGACACAGGCATTCATCCTCCTGTGTAATTGAAATGTAGATTCAAACAAGAAATAAACCTGGGCTCTTTCTTTCTATACCTTGCTTAATTATGTTAGCTTAAGCCATCTCACTTTTTAGAACTCCTCTTAAGACAATGTTTACTACCTCTACTTTTTTTTCTAATGAGCATCTTAGCCAAAATAGTCTCACTTCCATTCTCCCCACCCCTCAATATTTCAAGACTATGAATAGTCAGTCTGAAATCATCACATTGTAAATATCACCACAGTTGGAAATCCTTCTGAAGACCATCTGAAGTCTTCACATTATTTTTTTCACATGGAGTAGGGACTGACATCTTTAAACTTGAATCTACAATAGTGCAATTTGGCATTCTACTTCAATTCCCTAAAAACCTCATTCATATTGATCTTGTCTTCTGGAATTTCCTGTCTGCTGCCTAAGATAAAATAATTTCCAGCCTAATCCTCATCTTGTCTGCTCTCCACTTTGACATTATGCCTTCAAAATCAAATCTTACTATTTAATCCAAAAAAAAACCATTTTATTACAGAATATTAAACCAACAACATTAACTGACTGACTTTGGTAATTCATTGGTCCTATGATTCATGAGCCAGTGTTTAAGCTTTGACTATAGATACCTAAAGTTTTACAGATTTTTTTCCCAGAGTATTCATAATTTAACAAGATAGTCTAACAACCACACACTATGTAATCGCTTTGTGTCTTAGACCAAATGAGTGCCTTACTCTCTTATTTTTCAAGTAAACTTACAGTCAAAATTACAAAACTGGGACAGAGCATAAAGGCCAAAAGTTTTACCTTCGTCTGTTTCTTTCCCCTCATCCTCCTGAGCTGGTGACTATGAAAATATGCTGAGCCCAAAATAGCAGTTGTGCACTACCAGGTCAGCCTCAGTCATTTCCAAGCCAAAGGGGAATTGACAGACACCCCTTTACCAGTCTAATATTTGTAAATATCCAATGAAATACTCCATTCAGTCAATTATTTCGGCAGAAAGCAGGCAGAATAACGTGGTAATTAAACTGAGGACTGATGGAAACTGTTAAACAGGAGACCTGTTCTGCTCGACAGTGTTCTAGTTAGTGCTTTTTATGCGTTTATTTATTTTTAAATGCTTAAGATAATAGTGCAATGAAAAAGTATTGATCCTTCATTGAGACACATATTTAAAATTTTCTGATGAAGACAGTATATGGAAACGGAAGGAGAAACTTAGTTTCCCAAAATCGTCTTACAGTCAGTATAATTTCCTTATTTTAAGTATAATGAATTCTGAAATCAAAACACAACTGTATTCAAATGTAAGCACACATGACATCCCAAAGCCAGAACATCATGTAGTCAAGATTCCATTGCCTCTGGGGTAGGTATTCAATTCATAGTGAATATGGTGTCTTCAGCATATTTCTACCCTCTAGCTCTTCCAGTTGGCCACCAATATACCTTGATTTACTCATTTATTCATTCATTCAACAATGCCTAAGCCATCTTCTCAGGCACTGTTCTAGTTCATTGTAATGCAGCAGTAAACAAAACATACTTTCCCACATACCTCTCCTGGTTGCCTAATAGGTATGCACTCAGGGACAGACAAAAGTTCTGACACAAAGGAACAAATTGGAATCCGAAGCTAATGGACAGAGCTCTGAATACTTCCCAAAGGAAAATGTAAGCTGTTAAATTACTTGTAGCACTTCATTGTAAATGACTCTTGAATACAAATAACCACCATCTCTCCCAGTAATTGGTGCCATGGATACAAAGGCAAAAAAAAATTAGGTTGTCTGTGAGGGTCTCAGGAATTGTTGGGAAAAATTAAGAACTTAGGGAAACCTAGCCAGAAATTACAAGGTAGAGTGAAACTGGAAGAGTTAGTGACTAAAAACAGCTTCTGCTACACACCATAAATCTTTTTTCATTTCTGTTTGTTAAAACACATGATATTTCACCTATTAAAAATTCATCTGGATGAATATGCAAACTCTTTTGAAAATGCAAATACCACAGGAGGGTGTTAAGAACTGTTTGGTCACTCATACTCTGCTCACATGAGCTACATAAGACTTTAATGAAATGTTTACCATGGTTCTTTGTAAACTGAGAAATACCGTAATGGCAGCATGGCAGAGTACTTAAGAGTGTAGATTCTGGAACCAGACTGCCTGGGTTTGAATCATAGCTCTACTACTAATAAACTGTGCCATCCTGAGTAACTAATTTAATCTCCTCAGTGCCTCGGTTTCCTCATCTGCAAAATGGGAATAATAGTCAAAACTACTCCACAAGGTTGCTGAGAAGCTTAAATTAGTTAATATACGTAAAGCACTTAAAACAGTGCTGGAACTTGCAATTCCGACCGAGATGAAGTAAAAGAAGAAAACCCAAACCAAACCCATTACCACTGATTCTGACTTATGGCTATCCTATAGGAAAGAACAGAATTGCCCCATGAGTTTCCAAGGAGCTGCTGGTAGATTTCAGCTGCTGACCTTTGGGTTAGCAGCCTGAGCTCTTAGCCACTGCACCACAGGGACTGAATTTAACGTCCCACCCAAAACAACCAAAAACAAACAAATGAAATATATGAAGCAATAGTTTGAAGACACAGGATATCAGGCAACAGAGAGTCGAGAAACTGAGGCCTATGATTGTCCCTGTTTACTGCCTTGAGGGAGTTTCCAGGCCACGGCACAGGTAGGAAAACCCAGATGGAGCTTGGAGGATGCTCTAAATTGAGGACATGGAGCTGAGAGTGCGAAGAACAAGGGAGCTAGAAGTGCATGGCAAAATACAAGAAAGGAGAGAACTGCACAGAAAAAGAGCCACTGACATCAGCAGAAGGTCCCTCTTGAGCATTTGGCAGATCAAAAATTACACATGACAAAACTACACGAGGCCAAGGAAAGAATGATCCAAAATCATCAGAGGGTGCATGTCTTATTTACCTAGTGCTGGTGTAACACAAATGCCACAGTGTGCGGCTTTAAAGAACAGAAATTTATTTTGTCACAGTTCTGGAGGCTAATAGTCCAAATCAGGGTCTCAGCCATATCGATTCCTTCCTTGTGAGTAGCCATGGGTATTCCTTGGTTCTTTGGCATTCTTGGGCATTCCTTGGCTTGTAGACAATCCTCACGTGACGTCTGTCTTCTCCCATGTTTGTGTCTCTGTGTCTGTTATGGTCTTTTTTATAACTCAGGTGATTAGGTTTAGGATCCACCTTACACTTGTATGACCTCACTAACATAATGGAAGAAAGACCCTATTTCCAAACGAGTCATATCCACAGATACAAGGGCCAAGAATTCAATATGTATTTTGGGGGAATACAATTCAATCCATAGCAGTACAGTACACAACATTCACACAGGACTGGAAATAGTGCCTAGTTCCACCTGTGAGACTGGAAAACCTCATAATGCACAGAGGATTTGATAGAGTATTCAGAAGATTCTTGCCTTAGTAGTGGGAGGTAATTAGCCCTTGACTAAACATTTATCTGGTCCTACTTAACAAATTCTAAAAGCAAGACTCAAAAAGATCAAACTATTTCCAAGTAACTGAAATACAGTTCAGAACAAAACTCAAGAATATTTACAGGAAAACAAAATAGCCAGCACTCAACAACATAAAAATCGCAAGGCCTAGCATCAAATCAAAGATTACCAGGGATGTAAAGAAGCAGGAAAATATGAATCACAACGAGGAGAAAAATTAATCAAACAAAACTGATCAAAGCTCAGTCATCCAAGGCACAACAATTGGTCTCTTATTCACCTGGAGCAACAGAAGAAGAAGGAGAGTCAGGTATTGGAGAAGGATACGGAATGAGTTGCTAACTGCCTCCATGAACTACTGCCTCCTTTGCAGTGAGATCGGAAGAACTGGATGGTGCCCAGCTACCATTACTGGACATTTTGATTAAGGATTCTATAGAGGAATCCTTGATCAAAAGGGGTAAAAAGCAGAACAGAATGGCAAATTCTTATGGAATACAGAATTTCTGGAGGTATGGAGGCTGGATGAACCTCTGGAACTTCATTGCCCTAAGATAATCTTTAATAAAACCTTAAACCAAAAATATCCCCTGAAGTGTCCTTAAAACCAAACAGTAGTTTAGCTTAACTAGTAAAGAATGTCTGCCTTGAGCATTATGCTGTTTTAAGACCTATTTATATGCGATCAAATTGACAAGAGCAACTGGAAAAATAAGATAGGAACCTTAGGGGTAAATGAGTTTATGTTAATGGAACAACTCAGAAAAGGAGGGTGAGAATGGTTGTACAACGTGAAGAACGTAACCAATGTCACTGAATTTACATGTAGAAACTTGGATTTGTGTATGTTTTTGCTGAGTATATCTCAACAACAACAAAAATAAATTATTAAGAAAAAAACTGACTTAAAACTAACATGTTAGAATCAGCAGACAAGGACATTAATATTTATCGTTACTGTATTCCACATGTTCAAAAAGGAGAGACATCAAAGATATAAATAGAACTCAAAAAAGTATTTGATGAAATCCATTTTCCATTTCTGATAAAAGCTCTCGGCAGAGTAGGGATAGAAAGGAATTTCATCAACCTGATTAAGGGCATCTATGAAAAACCTAAAACATCATACTTAATGGTGAAAAACTTTGTGCTTTTTCCCCTAAGATCAGAAACAAGAGGGTGTCTGATCTCACACTTCTTTTATTCAACATTGTACTGATGGGTCTAGCGAGTGCGGTAAGGCAAGAAAAAGAAATAAAAGGTATGTAGGTTGGAATGCAAGAAGTAAGACTGTCTTTATTTGCAAACAACATGAACATTTATGTAGGAAACTCAATGGAATCTACAAAAGAATGCTTCTGTAATAAGTGTGCTCATCAAGGATGAAGGATATAAGATTGATAAACATAAGTCAATTTTATTTCTATATACTAGCCACAAATTTTGAAAATTGAAATTAAAAGAAACTATTTACAATAGCGTAACAAATTATGAATTGCTTAGGGATACACCTGACAGAGATATGCAAGACCTATACACTGAAAACTACAGAACATTGCTGAAATACTATTTTAAGGCTTTACAAAAAAAAAAAAAAATGACAACCTGATTCTTCTCAACCCATTTTTAATGTTAAACTTTAGTAAGCAGTGAGTTCATAGCTACAAATATCAATAAATAATGAGGTTAGTGTTATCCACCATTATAGAAATTTACACTAGAAACTAATCTCAAAATATAATAAATATGAGAATGTTTCAAGCCAACATTTGACTCAGGTTTATTTTTTAATAAACACTTGAGTGACAAACATCCTGTGATACACTGGGTGAACAAAAGATGCAATCCCTAATCTTGTGGAGGGAAATCTAATAGAGGGAAATAGAAAGTAAACAAATAAACGAATATAATTAGTGTTATAAAAGCAATAGCACTTATATTTGTTTGTTTTCCTTGGTAGTGCAGTGGTTGAGAGCTACAGCTGCTAACCAAAAGTTCAGCAGTTTGATTTCACCAGCCACTCTTTGGAAATCCTGTGGGGCAGTTCTACTCTGTTCTGTTGGGTTGTTGTGAGCTGGAATCGACTCGACGGCAACAGGTTTGGTTTGGTTACAAAAACAACAAAAAACAAAAAATGGAGGGGGAGAGGGTGTGCTATTTGGATTATATGGTCATAGAATGTCCAAGTGGACAGTTAGGCCAAAACCTGAAAAATCAGAAGGAACCAGCCAGGTAAGGGAAAGATTGTGATAGCCAAATGGAACATTTGCGAAGACCTTGGGTAGGGTAGATGAGGGCAGGGATATTCTAAAATCCAATAAAAAGCCAATTTGGCTGGAGTTACGGAGTGTAGAGTTAGGGAAAGAGAGCCTATTGGTCACATAAATTGAGGTAGACAGAGGTCAGATAATGCAGGATCATGTAGGAAATGAGAGGTTATTCAAAGTGTGATGGGAAGTCATCTAACAGTTTTATCCAGGCTACCAACATGATTAGATATTTTTTTAAAGATTACTCTGGCTGCTGTGGTGGACATGATAGTCTAAATTGTCACAGATGGCCCCCGTCTTGCCATAAACACATAAATGCTAAATAATGTTTTCATTAAAAAAAAAAAAATACAGCAAGAACTGAAATTCTGATGCATATTTCAAGACAAGATCCCTGAAATAATATTGAAAACCAGGAAAGGATTACCCATCAGATAAGAAGATTAGAAAAACTCAGCGTACTGCTCTGAGAAAGCAGTAAGAAACCCTGCTATCTGTGAGGAATATTAAATAGATATTTAAAAAGCACTACAAGAAACTGGCACCTGAGGCCTGTATTATATATGGGGTGGGGTCTAAATTTATATTACAAGCTGAAAAGTGGTTTAGGAAAATTGGAACTTTTAGGGCCCAGCAAAATCACTCTGTAGAGACTCTCTTAACCCAGGATACAGAACACTCCCACAGAATAAAGAACTTCTTTGAAGATAAGCCCCCAATAAAACTTTATATATCATTTGAAGAAAGCAGCCACCATGAAGGAGAGCAAACAGAAACAACACACAGAATCTCACAAACTGGGAATTATGATTTTACACAGATAGACTTTATTATCTTTCACTCTATCTCACCTATGCTTTGGTTCTCACTCAAGGCCAACAAAAAACCTTTAAAACACCGTTAACTTCCAACTCTGTTAAGATTATTGATAATTCTTGAAATTCCCCTACACTGAACTAAAGAAAGTTTATGTGCAAAATTCAACATGGGGTAGATAACGTGGTTCCACATTATCAGGTGAGCTAGATGACTGTTGCTTAGGAACGGAAAACAGCCTGTACTGACTACAAGACTGCCCCAGCAAATATTCTGGAGCTAATGAATACCTTTGTTTTAATGTATTTAGTCTATGCTCAAAAACTGGATGAAATGTGTCCTCCAGTCCTTTTGGATGGCATTTTAACTTTAAAATGTTACGGAAAATGAGTCCACATTTACAATGAAGCATCTGTGGCATCCCCAAATTTCAGAAATCACTTTAAAAGTTCAAAAGTTACAAAGGAATTTTCAAACATCCTTCACCTTTTGATCACGTATCTAAGCCTGAAAGATTCATTTCAATTATTTTCTCGGTGTGGTTTATTTTCCAGTCTATTTATTCCGATTTGTTTAAAAAATACTGACACAGTAGAGCTAAAAGTCAGAGAGATTTTCAAATGTAAGCCAAAAGTTTAAAATGTAAAATAGAGAAGAGAAACATAAAAAATGGAATAACTGGCTTTTCTCTCTGAGATCACTCTACTCTGTATGCACTTTGACAATGCATTCTATCTTCTAATCTTCGAAGACCTCCTTAAAACGAGGGAACGGAAGCCCTGAGAGGTTAAGCGTTCAAGGCAGAACCAGAACATTGAAATCAGGCTCCAGGCAGGGGAATCCTAAGAAATGTTTTCGCATCTCCAGAGCCGACGTTTTACATTGTCTTGTGTGGACATAAAAAGAGATGGGAGAACAATTTTAAGGGGAGAGATTTATGAAATCCATTAAGAGAAAGGCTGCACATTAGCGAGACTCATTCACAAAAGAAACATCAAGGAAACGACCCGCACGTAGCAGAAATTTGTGGGACGTGCTACGGCCTGCGAGAGACCTGGCTCTTCAGAGAAACCCTGTTGAACGTCTCTGTCCTCTAGCCATCTGTTATACCCCAGCCCTCCTAAACATTTCTTCATAAATAAAGCCTACATCTGATCGTTTTCTTGAGTCACTATGAAGAATAACTTCAGCGCAGTTCCCTCTTCCAGCCAACCACGCAGCTTTGCAGACAGTCTCTAATGCAGGTCTCCGCCCCAGACTTTACAGACCACTCGAAAGGCAGCCATTACGCCCGCCCCTTTCCGCCACCGACACGTAGCCACTTCCTAACTGCCTGTTTATCACCACACTTATCCCCAAAGCCATCTCTCCCTTATCTCTCGAGGAAGTTAACCCCTAGAATTAGAAAAAGGGAGAGAGAGCAGAGCCAGGGCAAGGTATAGTAATGTCTGCGTGGCCAAGTTTTCCTTCGGCAGTTTGTCCGGCATTGCCAGAGGCAGCCTCAAAAAGGGCCGGACCCGACCGCAGGGCCTTCTGTCTGGAGCCCGGCGCGCTGATTGGCTGGCCAGCCGCGGGGGAAGAACCCGGATGTGGCTGGGAGGTAGCGTTGGCAGTCCGGGTGTCTGAAGTTTGCGGTGTTCTGGGGTACCGGCAGGTCGGGGAGATGGCGCAGGCTTGGGCCGGCTTTTCTGAGGAGGAGCTGAGAAGACTAAAGCCGACTAAAGGTAACGGGACGTGCCTGCAGAGGGTCAATTCTTGGATCTGTTTAAGGGAAGGGGCGGGACTGGAGCTTTTGGAGGGGAACGGGGCCGGGAAGAGGGTGTGTTTTTTGGGAAAAGAGGTTGTAGGTGGGGTAACAGGATTGAGGTGGCTCTAGAGGTGGATGTACGTGGAGCCACGGAAAGACAGGCAGGCCCGGGGGCAGGGGTGTACTTTTAGGATAGAGGGTTCAGGAATCTATTTCGGGTATTTCACTTTTTCCTGTGAAAGGGATAGAACTTGGAAGTGGAGGTGACCCTAACGTCTGGTTGTCTCCTTTAGGGAGCATTGCTGCACAGATAGATCAGTGGTGGGAGGGTTGGGGTTAGGGTGAGGTAAAGACGAGGGGCGTACACCGTATTAGAGGAATTATAATAAACTTATAGAAGCAGGTAATGGTTGGAAAAAAGGGAGCACAGAGTCTGAATAAGCGCAAAAATTCGGTACTTTTCATAATACACCTGGATTGCTACATTCACTTCCTGTTGCCAAATTATTCTGGCAGTTCTTTTTAACTCTGAGAGTCAGCAAACTTAAAGGGTCTTTGAGGGGTTAGATGTAAAGTTTTGTATATATGTGTGACACACACACACGGGGAGACTTCTCTCACATACTTTGGACATGTTATCAGGAGGAACTAGTCCCTAGAGAAGGACATCATGCTTGGTGAAGTAGAGGATCAGCAAAAAAGAGAAAGACCCTCAGTGAGATGGATTGACACAGTAGCTGCAACAGTGCATAACAATTGTGAGGATGGCACAGGACCGGGCAGTGTTTCGTTCTGTTATATATAGGGTTGCTATGAGTCGGCACCTAACAACAATAACATTCATGCACATACATATATATACATATGTGTATATACATACATGTATACATATATATGCATACATATATACATATATATAAAAATCCGTTGCTGTCCAGATGATTCCAACACATCCATTCATATATATATATATATTTCTACCAACTTTGGGTAAGCTAAAATTTTGGGCTTCCCCTTTATGAAGTAATCACTGAGTGGGTTTATACTGTTTTGTTTTCTTTTGATGAAGCAACTAAGTTTACCTATGCTTGGTGAGACGGTCTCAGTGATATAACTATGGTTTGCTTGTGGTTGAAATTTCATGAAGATCTGAATGGATCTTGGTAGTACACACCATTTTGGGGAGCAGTTTACACCACTCTTGGTACCATAACTTATTTTTAGTTCTCAGATTATCTTCCTTTGGCACAGTTTAAACATGCACAGAAAGAGTTTACTTTGTTTAGCTGACTTACCTAAATAAGTTAAGATCAGGACACATTTTACATTCTAGGCCTTTATCTCATGCAAAGAGTTTCTCTGTAGTGTGTATTGTTTGGCTTGTAATCATGTTAATGGGAGTGATGGCAGTCCTTTTGAATAAGGAAGGGTATCTGTAGTGTCCTTATAATTTTCCCAACTTTGGGAGAAAATTAAGTAAACTTTACCATGCCTTTTATTGGATATTTGTAAGAAAATTGGATGATGCTTGGGTAGGCCTGTTTTTTGTTTGTTTGTTTGTTTAATTTTTTTAAAATTTTACTTGTTTGGGTTTTTGCTTTGTTTTGTTTTGTTTTTAGCATAGATGTGAGACTGTTCTAAGGCTGACAAGTGGAAAAGAAAGTAAATTAGTAATATAGAGCCAGTGTAGATCATATAGATGGGGGAAATTTCAACTGGTTGGTACAAAGTATAAAGGTTATACTACCAAAAACAAAACAAAAAAAACCAAACCTGTTGCCGTCAAGTCGATTCTGACCTATAGGGACCCTATAGTACAGAGGAAAACTGCCCTATAGGGTTTTCCAGGGAGTGGCTGGTGGATTCGAACTTTTGACCTTTTGGTTAGCAGCCATATCACTTAACCACTGTGCCACCAGGGCTCAGGTTATACTACAATGTGTGATTAATTGACTCTGTCTAGCTTGATTTGCTCAAATTCGTTTGCTTTGTGTTTTCAATATCCATTCACTTATTCAGATGTATGGAGTGCAAGTACCCTTTCTCTGGTCTGGTCCCAAGTTCCAGTTATCACCTCTGATTAGGAATGCAAAGATGAACAAGACATCATCCCTGCTTTCAGAGAGCTTACATGTAGTCTAGTGAGGAGAATAAACAACCTTAAAATAAAGTGATAGTAGATGTTGTACAAGAGCTTGCTGCAGAGCTAGGAGGAACCTCACTGTGCAAGGGGCTGTGGGGAGCTTGGGAAGATTTCACAAAGGGTATGTATTAGTGGAGTGAGTTTTCTAGTGGGAAGAGGACTTAATGTAGAAGCCTAAATTAAACAATACTTTGATTATGTAGAAGTACATTTCATAATATCTTGCAGTTTGGGATAGAGAGAGGATGATAAGGACCTGAATTTGAAGACCCAAGATTTGGTAGAGAGACTTTAGCGTCTAGATACCAACTCACTAACGGATGACTACCTTGAGGACAAAGAAAATATCTTACCATTTTTATACGCACATAGCCAAACACAGTGATTGGCGTGTAGACCTGCCAGCTCTACTTTTAAATCTTTTTGCCTTGGGTTTCTCATTCGTAAAAGGAGAAGAGTTGGTTCTTTACTTTTTAAGGCCCCTTCTAGCTGTTCTGCAACTTAAAAATGTAATTAATTAAATAATCTAGAAAGAGAGTTGCCAACAAAAATAAAGGCAACCGTACTCTAGAGAAACTCATATGTACTTTGGGAAACATGATGAGGAATGTTCTTAACAGTGTTGTTTATAATATTAAAAAGGTAGAAGTGAGCAAGTGTTCATTAACAAGAGAGTGGATAAATAATTTGTGGCATGATAATTCTGTGGACTACCATATAGCTAGTGTGAATATATGAACTACAGCTACATGCATTAATGTGTGTAAATTTCATAAATGTATGAAAAGAGCAAGTTGCAGAAGAATATATGTGCAGTCTGATACCACTTATATAATTTCAAGGTCATATAAAATTGACTATTCTTTTAGGGATGTAGGAAAACCGTAAAGAAAATACAGGAAATGAAACACAAAATTCAGGTTTATGAAGAGGCAGGGGCAAATATATAGGGAATTTTGAAGGTGTTGGTAATTATGAAATCAGGTTAAGCCCGATTAAGCTGCAGTAACAAATAGCCCTAAAATATCAATGGTTTAAAATAATGAAGGTTTATTTTTCACCCTTGCTTCATATCTAGCATGATTTGGCAGGTGCTTCTGCTCCACATGGCCACTCCACACTATCTTTTGGTGTGGTAATAATCAGAGTTCACTGTGGTAGGAGGAGAGGAATGTTGACAATTGAACATTGTCAATTAAATGCTTCCACCAGTAAGTGACATATGTCACTTCTACTTACATTTCACTGAACAAAAGCAAGTCATATGACTTGAGGATCTGGAAGTACAGTTCTCTTGTGTATTCCAAAAGTGGCTGTCCTTAAACAATAGTTATGTCTACTACAGTCATGTTTTATTTCTTAAGCTGGGTTATTATTATTTTATTACCCATGCACATTGGATATATATACACACACACACATACACATACATACATGAATATATACATATATATGCATATGCATATATGCACATATATTTGATGTATGATCAATTTCATAATGAAAAAAATTGAAGTAAAAAAATAATGACAACCATGTGCTGTCATTTTCTAGTAAATATTTATTCATAAGAGTTCTTTATTTTTGATAGTAGTTCTTTGCCAATTATATTATGAATATCTTCTTGTGGAATGTACAGTTAACTTTACCCAAAGAATTTGGTCTTTGTCTTTGGTTCTTGAGGGATAATCTCTAAAACCTTAGAATTTCACCACTGATATTTTGTTATACTAATGATGTGACTCGGGTAGGGGCTGGCCATGCTAGAAAGACCCATCAGGTAATATCAGCTCTAGCTCAGGGACAGGGCACTGGAGGTTGAGTTTAATCACATGGACAGTGATTCATTCACTCATGCCTGTGTAATGAAATCCCAATAAAAACTCTGGGCATGAAGCCCAGGTAAGCTTCCTGGCTGGTAATAGACATCAGTACATGGGAGAGTAATGTGTCCTCTGAGGCGTGGAAACTTCGAGTTGTGGACCCTCCCAGCCTCACCCTGTATGTGTCTTCGTTCGTGTCCTTTTTGCTGTAATAAAAACGGAATAGTAAGTATAGTGCTTTCCTGAGTTCTGTGAGTCATTCTAGTGAATCACTGAACCCAAGGGGATAGTGAGGACCCCCTGAATTTGTAGCTGGAAAGTCAGAAAGGAGGGTGTCATGGGAAACCCTTAGCTTGCAACTGGTGTCTAAGGTTTTGGGCAGACTTGGCAGTCTGGAGGATTGTGCCTTTTAACTTGTGAGATTTCACCTAGCTCCTGTGGTTAGGGTCAGAAGGAGGACAGCTGCGTTTGCAGTTGATGTCAGAGAGGATATTTAAAGTTGGCCTCAAAGAAGGCAGATAGATACGATGTACTTCTAATTTGTAACTTGTCATTTAACTTTTATCTTTCAAATTAACAATTATAGTCAAATTTGTCATTTTTTATATAAGTCAACATTTCCATTATCTTAAGAAATTAGTCTTCTGCCATAGGGTCTAAAAGATAATTCATTTTTATTTTCTATTAAATATTTTTTAATATTTTTAATATAAGATAGTCCAGATTCAGAAAACTGCATAAAGCAATGTATTTCAACTAAGATTTAAAGTGTTAACTTGACATTTAAGTCCTTAATCCATTTGGAGAGTTTTCTGTTTGCTTGTTTTTATATTGTGTGATGTATGGATCCAGTATTATTCCCAGATCCGTATATTGAATAATGCCACCTTTTGCTCTTGATATGACATGCTACTCTGCCATATACCAATGTTTCATACAGGTATACCTCAGACATATTTGTAGGTTCAGTTCCAGGCCACCTCAATAAAGTGAATCACATGAATTTTTTGCTTTCCCAGTGCATATAAAAGTTGTTTACACTATAGTGTAGTCTTTTAAGTGTACAACAGCATTATGTCTTTAAAAACAGTACACACCTTAATTAAAAAATACTTTATTGCTAAAAAATGCTAACTATCATCCGAGTGTTCAGTGAGTCATAATCTTTTTGCTGGTGGAGGGTCTTGCTTTGATGTTGATGGCTGCTGACTGATCAGGGTGGTGGTTGCTGAAGGCTGGGGTGTCTGTGGCAATTTCTTAAAATAAGAGAGTAATAAAATTTGCCA
Source organism: Trichechus manatus latirostris (assembly GCF_000243295.1). Classification (NCBI taxonomy): domain Eukaryota; kingdom Metazoa; phylum Chordata; class Mammalia; order Sirenia; family Trichechidae; genus Trichechus; species Trichechus manatus. Next base: position 4,665,060 of record NW_004444053.1, read on the forward strand.
CATTGATTGACTCTTCCTTTCATAAAAGAGTTCTCTGTAGCATGTGATGCTATTTGATAGCATTTTACCCACAGTAGAACTTCTTTCAAAATTGGAGTCAGTCCTTTCAAACCTTGCTGCTGCTTTATCAACTAAGTTGGTGTAATTTTCTAAATCCTGTGTTGTCGTTTCAGTAATGTTCACACATCTTCACCAGGAGTAAATTCCATCTCAAGAAACCACTTTCTTTGCTCATCCATAAGAAGCAACTCCTCATCCATTAAAGTTTTATCATGAGCTTACAGCAATTCAGTCACATCTTCAGGCTCCACTTCTAATTCTAGTTCTCTTGCTATTTCTACCACATCTGCAGTTACTTCCTCCACTGAGGTCTTGAATTCCTCAAAGTCATCCATGAGGGTTGGAGTCAACTTCTTCCAAACTCCTGTTAATGTTGATATTTTGATCTCCTCCTAAGAAACATGAATGTTCTTAATGGCATCTAGAATAGTGAATCCTTTCCAGAACATTTTTGATTAACTTTACTCATATCCATCAGACTAATCACTATGGCAGTGATACCCTTATGAAATGTATTTCTTAAATAATAATACTTGAAAGTCGAAATTACTCCTTGATCCATGGGCTGAAGAATGGATGTTGTGTTAGCAGTCATGAAAACAATATTACTCTCCTTGTATATCTCCAACAGACCTCTTGGGTGACCAGGTGCATTGTGAATGAGCAGTAATATTTTGAAAGGGATCTTTTTTTCTGAGCAGTAGGTCTCAACAGTGGGCTTAAAATATTCAGTATACCATGTTGTAAACAGATGTGCTGTCATCCAGGTTTTGTTGTTTCATTTATGGAGCACAAGTGAAGTAGATTTAGCATAATTCTTAAGGACCCTAGAATTTTCAATGGTAAATGAACATTGACTTCAACTTAAAGTCACCAGCTGCATTAGCCCCTAACAAGAAGGTTGGCCTGTCCTTTCAAGCTTTGAAGTCAGGCATTGACTTCTTTCTAGCTATGAAAGTCCTAGATGGCATCTTGCAATATAAGCCTGCTTTGTCTACATCGAAAATCTGTTGTTTAGTGTAGCCACTTTCATCAGTTATCTTAGCTAGATCTTCTGGATAACTTACTGCAGCTTCTACGTCAGCATTTGCTGCTTCACCTTGTATTTTTGTATTATGGAGATGGGATATTTCCTTAAACCTCATGAACTAACCTCTGCCAGCTTCCAACTTTTCTTCTGCAGCTTCCTCACCTCTCTCAGCCTTCATAGATTAAGGAGTTAGGGCTTTGCTCTGAATTAGGCTTTGGCCGTGACTGGTTTGATCTTCTATCTAGAACGCTAAAACTTTCTCTATATCAGCAAGAAGGCTGTTTTGCTTTCTTATCATTTGTGTGTTCACTGGAGTAGCACTCTTAATTTTCTTCAAGAACTTTTCCTTTGCATTCACAACTTGGCTACCTGTTTGGCAGAAGAGGTTCAGGTTTCAGCCTATCTCGGCTTTCAACATGTCTTCCTCACTAAGCTTAATCGTTTCTAGCTTTTGGTTTAAAGTGAGACATGTGACTCTTCCTTCCACTTGAATGCTTAGAGGCCATTGTAGAGTTATTAATTGGCCTAATTTCAATATTGTCATGTCTCAGGGAAAAGGGAGGCCCCAGGAGAGGGAGGGCCGGGAGAGAGATGGGGGAATGGCCCATCAGTGGAGCAGTCAGAACACGCACAACATGTATCAATTAAGTTTGCCGTCTTATATGGGTGTGGTTCGTGGCATCCCAAAACAATTATAATAGTAACATCAGAGATCACTAATCACAGATTACCGTAACATATAATAGTAATGAAAAGGTTTGAAATATTGCGAGAATTACCAGAATGTGACAGAGATACGAAGTGAGCACAGGCTGTTGGAATAATGGCACCAATAGACTTGCTCAATGCAGGGTTGCCACAGACCTTCAATTTGTAAAAAATACAGTATCTTTGAAGCACAATAAAATGAGGTGTGCTTGTATATGTACTAATCTGTTTCTAATGTCTCTATTCCATTGATTTTTTTTGGTCTATTCCTGCACAAATACTACACTGTCTTAAAGTTTCATGTTAATTCCTGATATCTAGTAGTTTAGTCTCCTTCATTTTTTTTTAAGTTTCCTTTCTGTCCTTGAACTTTTATCTTTTCATATAAAGTTTTGAATAATTTAACCCAGTTGAGATTTCATGGAAAACCCAAATTGGATTTTGACTAGAATTGCATTGAATCTTTAGATCAGTTTGGAGAGATCTGACATGTTTACATTATTGTCTTATTTTTCACTAACATCGTTTATGTCTCCATTTGTTTAGGTCTCCTTTAATATCTCTTAATAAAGTTTTAGATTTTCCCTCTAGAGGCCTTGAACACCCTTTTATTGGGTTTATTCCTGTGTTCTTTATAGTTTCATTTCTGGTGTTGCTATGATACCTTCTCCTTAATTGTGTTTTCTAGTTGTTTGCTGCCGATTTATGAAAAACACAAACAACCCAAAAGGAAAATGAACAAAAGACTTGGCTAGATATTTCATACAAAATGAATTTAAAGAGATGCTCATCACCATCAATGAGTAGAGAATTGCAAATAAAGAGTACAATGAGATACTGCTTTACACCCATTCAACTGGCAAAAAATTAAGAGGCCTGACTATAGCATGTATTGAAGAGAAAGTGCATCCACAGGATATTATACATTTCTTGAGGGGAGTGCATTTTGGAAAGCAGTTTGACATTTCTCCTAAAGTTATACTTTATGACCTACCAGTTCTACTTCTAGATGAATACCCAAGAGAAATTCTTGTACATGTACGAGAGGAGACATAACAGCAAAATTTATAGAAGCAGTAACTTGGTACTAACCTGAATGTCCCTCAGTGGAAGAAGTTGAATAGATTCTGGTTTATTCACACATTGCAGTATTATACAACCTTCAGAATGAGAAGCTGCAGTGACATGAACAACATGGATGCAGATTGCCAGTATAATAATAAGTTTAAAAAGTGATTACATACAGCATGATACAGCATGATGCTCTTTTTATAAAGAAAAACAACTTAATACTTTTAAGAAATATTTGTAGATGCAATATAACTTATAAAAAAGGGAAGCAAGGAAATGATGAACTCATGATTCAGAATGATCATTGTCTTAGGTGTGGGGAGCAGGGCTTAAAAAAAAAAAAAAGTGTGTACCAGACATCACATACTGGTAGCTTATTGGCTTAATTCAGTCAATCAAAATGTTTGTTTGTTTTTGTTTTTTGTGTTCTTTTGGTGTTTTTCTTAGTTTTCTTTCTTTTTTTGGCTACTTACCTAAACTTCAGATTAATATTAAATATTTTAAAATTCATTTTAAAAAAATTTTGGAACTTATCCAGTCTTTTTAAATTAACAATGATTGGTGAAGTTTGTCAAATGCTTCTGGTTCCCTCTCCTTCCCAGGCATATGCCCAGGCCCTTTGTATTTGTTTACGACCATGTAGTAGTTCTGGCCACTTGTGAGCAGAAGTGGCCTGGCACTACTGGTCAGAGCATTTAATTGCTGTAGCAAGACCTCCCTGAGTTGTAGGCAAGCCAATAATGTAGGTTCTGGAAATGCAGAATAAAATAGAAACTGCAGTACTGAATTTTAGAGGGACTGTTGATAATTCAGCTAATGGGTTGAACTGGAAGGTAAGCAGGCTCTATGATGTTTTCTGACAGTGTGAATAATGATCAGAAACCAAGAATGCCGTATTTTTCGCAAATAGCGCACCCCCCGTGACTAACGTGTACACATACAACACGTGGACATGAAGAAATAATGTAAAAAAGTTCTGGCATAGCACACCTGTGCACATACCACGCATGTCTTGTGACGTTTCCAGAAGTGAATTTCTGCCTCCTTCACCCTCATTCAATAGTCCGAAAATGTTACTTTTGATCATATTTGTATAATAAAGGTATAAACCATGGTCAAGAAGTCATGGATCGAGTAGTACATGGATTGATAGTACCCTGGTAATTGGAAAATAAACAATTGAAACTGCATTTGTTTCTATTAATTTAAGTTGATGGTTATATCCCCGTCGCTTTTTAAACGATCAGTCAGAACCTTGACTCTACTGAAGCCTGTTCATAAATTACGTGCTATCAATTGGAAGCGTAAACAAAGTGAAGCCTGCGCTGGCGTAAATGGCATCTAGTAACTATCAATAGGAATCTGGATTCAGTCTTCGTTGGCATAATTATCACAGTCGTTTTCTGACTTTGGCTTTTAATTGGAAGAATAAACAAAGCAAAACTGATACAGGATCTCCTCTTGACTCAACAGTTGAGCGTGAAAACCTTACCAGATCATCTTAAGTGAAGCCATTAAGCTATGTTAGGTCTGCTTATTTCATCTAATTATGTCTTATCCTTGGAAATCCTATGGGGCAGTTCTACTGTGTTCTGTAGGGTCGCTACGAATTGGAATCTACTTGATGGCAATGGGTTTTTATTGGTATACTTAGTCCACTGTTAAAATTTGTTTACATACATTAATTAGAGGCTGACTAGACTTTGGAGGAATACAACCTAAGATTGTTCTGGAAGATGAAAAAGATTCAGGACTAACTAACATTCCTAGAAATATAACTTCACTCAGTTACATTCTGTATAGATAGCATCTACCTATTTATCAAATTGTCGTAAAATCTATTAAAACGTAAGAAAAGAAGTCCATTTGAAAACTCAGCATTTTGTTTTAGGAAAGCAGACAGAACCATAAATTTAAGTAAGACGTATAGAAAGTTTAATTATCTAATTTTGTCAAAATGTGCTGATTCTCTTAACTGTCAAATCAAGTTAAAACAGAAGCCTTGCTTTGTGTCCTAAGGCCTAACTCATACAGACAGATTGACTTCCTCTGATGATAACTTGAGAGCTGGAGCAGTTTTTATTAAATATTAACAGTATGAACTGAGAACTGTTGAAAGTATAGGAAGATGGCTGTTTTTCCGTGGGTGTTCAAGATAGGGAAGGGAAAAACAAAACAAAAAACCATCCTCTTGAATTTTTTCTTATCTAAGTTTAATGTTGTTAATGCTTTATTTCCTTAGCGAAATTATAATGTTTTGTTGCTCACACAAAGGAATTTTTCCCATTTTTCTCTTTATATAGATCCGTTTGAACCACAGCGGCGTCGCCCCGTGAACAAAAGTCGACAACAACTTCTGCGAGAAAAAGCCCTTCAAGAACAAAGCCAAAACCTTGGACTTCAAGATGGATCAACCTCATTACCTCCAGAACAGCTGCTTTCCACACCAAAACAGAGATTTAATACTCAAAAACCACATTCTTGTCTTCCTGCTCCTCCTGTCACACTCACCTCTCCTATTGGTGATGAAAAACAACCGGGTACTGAAAGTCAGCCAAAGGAACTGGGATTTGAGACTTCCCATGATGTGAACCTCAACAAAAAAGTGGAGGTTCTACCTCCAAAGCCAGATTGCAAATTGGAGAGAAAGAAAATGGAATTGTTAGTAAGTCTATATATCCATGAGATTTTCCACCCGTTTTACTTTTTCTTTTTTCTGTTGGGCTTTGAGGAAATACAGGTTTTAATATTTCCTCCATTTTATATTGCAGCCTAGAAATCTGATAAATAAACTGTTGAAAGATAGCTACCACCAGACTGTATTATATGCCAGGCACTGTTAGGCGTTTTATGTTTTATGTAATGTAGTCTTCACAACAGCCTTGCGATGCATGTTATTTTCACTTTACCGATGAGGTCTCTGGGATTCAGAGAAGATGTTATCTTTCCAAAGCTAATACAGTCACTCTTCATTTATCGACATGGTTAGATTCCAAAGACCAAGTCATTATGTGAAAATTGGTATTATGAGAAAATGGAGAATGGATGACCACAACAGAGGATGACTACATCATTACATGATGAATTCTTGTGAATTCTGATAATCAGAACTTTTTGTATTTTAGAGCATATGTTGTAATATCTACTCATTTCTTTGTTTTCTCCTGATTTATCACTTATATGGGAGAAAGGATGGCTTTTGTTCCTGTTTTCTATTTCTTAAGTCTTTTTCAAAGTATTTTATATTTTTTTCTAATCTCTGAAATTTTTTTTTAATCTCTGCTGGTCCAAATTTGTACTATGAGTTTAAATTGTTCCCTTCCCACAGGGGGTTTACAAGTAAGAAATCATTTTGACAGATAATAAAATCGCATAACCTATGAAACGAACATTGTATAAGTACATACAAATATATATAAATACTTTTAAGTCTAGTTGACCAACAAATAATCTGAGACAGGTGGTAGGTGAGTTTAAATTTAGCTGGACAATTTAGATGGAATGTCTTTGGGAAATTATCCTCCTTAGGTATTTTGGAAAGGGGAAATTCTGAGGTTTTAAGATGGAGAAAGGAAAGCTGCATCTCTTTTTAGAGAAGCTCGGAGATGATATGTGTCTTCTCTGGAAGAGGCGAAGGGTTGACCAGAGAATAGTAGAGGATTAAGGAAGTAAAGAAGGCCTTGGAGGCATAAACTGCCTGCCTAGCCAATTCCCTGATACAGCAGGATACCACCAAGCCTCTGACGGAGACATGTCTGGATCAGAATAATGGTTAGAGAAAACCCAGGTGTCAGCATGTAAGACTGTTGAGTGCTGAGTGAGATGAGACTAAGGTGAAATGCCTGTTGTAGTAAACATGAGAAATGGCCACTGCCAGCACTAAAGTGGAGGCTGTAGGAATGGTGAGAAGGACAGTTTTGAAAGTGGTAACTAAGCTTGGGAAGAAAAGATCTTGGCTATAATGGCTGTAAGAAATGACAATAGTCGGAGTAGATAATCTTGCCATTACCTTGGTTAATTTGAGTTGACATGAAATTCAGTATTTATGGGAAATTTTACTATACTTTCAGAGTTGAACAGATTGGGAACTAATTCGTGTTTTCAGGTCTTCGAGGTTTTTCTTTAGCCCAGAATTCTTTCCAGTCATAGTTAACAGTGTTTCACTCTGTTTAGAAGTGTTGAAGAGTTGGAAAGAAATGAGCAAATTGAAAGAAAATACATGAAATAAACATTGGTTATTGTCTTAAAGATGTTAACGTGGTGGAGGCTTTCATTATAGAAAACTCTAAAAGGTAAGACTATAACAGATGGCATAAGCTACATACCAATATATTTTGATCTCCGTTTAGCATATAATACCTAATTAACTTACACAAGTTTCTTTGTACTCCTAAAAAGAGCCAAAGTACTCTGGCTTCCAGTTTGTGGGTTTCTAGATTATATATATATAATGGATTTCAAAGGGCCAATTTATGTAAGCCTCCTTTACTTCAGATCATAGTCTTTGTTCCTATTAGAATAAAATAACGAGCTGCAGATGGGTCCCTTTTAAGAGGACTTTTGAAAGAAAATATACATAATCTGGTTGATTAAATTTTATAGTTAGGGGACTGAGACTGGTAAGGTATGGGATGGGGTAGCAGTCTTTCATAAGTCACTTTTATACTTTTTTTGTTCCCCAGGCAAGAAAAATCTCGTTGGGAAGTCCTCCAACAAGAACAACGGCTAATGGAAGAGAAAAATAAACGTAAGAAAGCTATTTTGGCCAAAGCTATTGCAGAAAGGTGAGGCACATGAACCAGGAGAGGTTGTTTGTAGCTTGAAGTCAGTCAGTCATGCTTTATGTTTATTTTCCCATGTCTGCTCTAGTAAATGGTTATTTTCTCTATAACCATTTAAGGCTAATTAAACAACTTATTTATGCTTTATGAATGATACCTAAATTCTGGTTGTCTTACCTTAATTAAGGAGGACTTTTTAAGCATAGGTCATATTGAATTTATGAATGTAGATGCAGTTGAAACTTAAGGACCAGCACCAGTATTTTCAGTTTAATCATCTGCACATTTGTAACGAAAGGAGTAAATAGCTGTGAACATATGTAAGTTAGCAACAAATGCAGGTTTTAAGTTTGATGTAGGGAGTCCTTAATGATCTGGCATGTGGCAGAATAAGGTATTCCACATAAGTGACTTATACTCCTACAAATCTTAATTGTGTTTCCTGTGACATTTTCTTAAATATAGTATAACCTTTTGTTGATGACTTGAGGTCACCATTGTGAGCACTGTCACATGCTGTATGAGATCAGTTTTCTCTTACATTGCAGTGTCTATCAGTGGTCCTTTTCTCCTTCATTGCTGTTGTGCCTACCTTGAACAGCAGCATTCCTGTTCAAGCCACTCTTCCCATTGCCCACCCACTCTTTCTGCCCATTTATTTGTAGTTTAATCTGCTGTGGCTGTAGGAAATCAAGTATAGACAAGGCAGTGGCTGAGAATAGTGAGAACTAAATGCAAGCACTCAGTGGCATTTTCTTTCTAGATCTCTGGAAAAATCTGGCAAAACTATTACTGACTAAGAGGCTGGAGTGCATTTCTAAGGGATTTGAAGGGGTGCTGAGAGAGACAGATGGCTGTAGGAGTTATTTGGAATTTTATTTTCCAGAGGGATGTATTTATTTGAAAATGATTTTCCCCCGTTCTACTCGCGCACCTTGATCTTACATGAAGTGTAGAAAATATCCAATTTGCTGAGTTTCTTACTATGTTTTAGCAAAAGGACAACACATAAAAAGTACTGCCCTCTTTTTTTCTCCAAGTGATTACCTGTTGAAAAGCATTTTAGTATCCTCAATTTGGAAGAGGGAGAGACGCTGTTTATTGGGCATTTTATAAAGGAATGTACAGGTACAGCACTCACTCTTCCCTGAATGCTTTTGATTTAAGACAGAAAGCACTAATGTAGGCAAAAATACTGACAGTGAAGTACTTGAAGTAAAAGAATCATACTAGTAAATGAACTTTTGTGGACAGAAGGCAGAAGTAAATGCATAGTGGAGTAGAAATGAGGAGAATGATCTTGAGCATTTCATGACCAGGCAAAACAGAATTAGGAGACAGGACTGAGTTGTGTCAGTCGATAATTTTTGAGTACTATAAAGGGACGGAATTCATTCTTAGAGTAAGTTGCAATATAGTGGCTTTATGTGGGGTTTTCTTCCCCCTCAAAAATGTATATAAAATTTTGAAATGAGTGAAATCCTGATTAAAGGTTTGCTTTTGTATTTGCTTGTTCTGTTTCTTAAGTGTATATTGTACACAGGGGGTGAAGAGGAGACTGAGAGGGAATGAGGTTGGATGTGCTTTTAAACAAGAAAAGCAAAAACTGTTTTGTTTGGAGCCCCACAAATAATTTGAAGACCTGTAGTTTTGTCTGTAGGACAAGAATCAAAGCAATAAAAGTTAGGGGAAATAAGTTCTAAGAAAGTAAAAACCAAATACATGGTTTCAGACGTAAAGAAATGGTGTTTGTTAATGTAGGCATCTATTCTCAGTGTCTACTAAGTGTCAGGCAAATGAAAATGGGCTTAGCAGGAAGAAGAATTTAAAGCTAGAAATTTGGAAGGCTGTGTTGGATGTTCTGATGAAAACGGAATACAGATGTACTTTTTTAGTGCTTATTCTCCTTATTGAATGAATATAGACTCACATGTGAATTATTTATTGGGATTTTTTTAAACTTTATTTTCTCCTTTATGCAAATAATATATGCTAATAGAAAATTTGGAGAAAAAAGGAAAAAATCTCAAATGCAGTCTCTGAGAGATGTATGAAAATGTTACCTGCATTTATTTTATTTAAGTTTTTCTAATTTTTAAATCTTATATTATAACCATATGCACTCACTCACTCGTGCTCTCTCTAGTATCTTGCATCTTGCTTTTTTTCCCTTAAATCGTGTATGGCTACACTGTTAAAAAAGATTTTTATTTTTCTACTCATGTTCCTGATTCTCTAGATCTAAAAGAACTCAAGCAGAAACCATGAAATTAAAGCGGATCCAGAAGGAGTTACAGGCTTTAGATGACATGGTGTCCACTGACATTGGAATCCTCAGGAACCGGATTGATCAGGCCAGCCTAGACTATTCATATGCCCGGTAAGTTGGGGAAAGTGAACTCTGATCAGGGAGTCCAGTTTAATTAATGTCCATTACTAGCCAGGTGAGGCACTTTTATGCATGTCATCATTTAAGCTTCAGAACAGCCCCATTAGGTGCTGTATTATTCCTCTTTTTTGCTAATTCAGGCGCCTTCTCTTCTGTGAAGACTTACTTAACTCTGTTCTACCAGCTTACCTTGTTATATGCCTGTTAGCCCGTTAGAGCATTTCTTACATTGTTCACTTACATTTTAGTCTTTCCTGCTAAACCATCAGCTATTTAATGTTTGGGACTCAGTTTTTAGTAATTTTTTAGGGTCTAGCAAAGTAAATGCCACATAGTAGACTCTCAATAATTATTTCTTAAACAAATGACAATATCTGAGTGACTTGCCCCCAAACATGTAACTGTTAACATCTCAGAACCATATTAAAACTATTATTTTTACTCTAAACTTTGCCGTTCCCTTAAAAAATTGACTGAGATGATCATTACGGGGTGGAAGCCTAGTTCTTATTTTAGTTTTCATCAGAGTAACACGATCTAGTTTATTTTTTATAAAATTTGTGAGTATTTTAAAGAAAATACAACCCCATCTTGGAAACTTGAAACTTTTTGTCTTCTTTTATATACTTCTTTTCTATTATATGTTATTTTATGCACTTATTATCTTCTTTTCTATATATATAGTAGAAATTGGTTTGATATATATTTTCTTGTTTTCAACCACTGGCATTTTTTTAAAGAGAAAAAAATCATCATGGAATATTTTAAAAATGAACTAACACATGTAAAGAATTACATGGACTTTGCAAACAAATAAAAGGGCAAAAAATTAAATCCAATTTCAGGGTTTTCAGTCCTTTCAACATTGCTTTAATCATCTTGGTTTGTCTTTTTTCACAAGGGAATGCTGTGTTAATGACTCAGTTTTGCATCTTTCTCTGTAACACTAGAAATCAATCAGAATGCCTCATTAGCCCAGGGTAAACCGCAGCATCAGAATGTTTATATAACAATTTAATAAAGCGGAAATGCTTCAGTGTGGTTTTCAGTTCACTGTTTGGTGTTTAAGAAAGAGGTTTGTGGTTGTCCTTGTGATTTTTGTAATTGTTGTTTGACCGTATGCTGTTAAACTTAATGGATTGCCTTTATTAATGAACTTACCAGATTAATGCCATCAGTAGCTGATGACTAGAGGTTTCAGATTTCTATTAATAAGGTCATTAAGGAGGTAACCAAGATTTTACTACGAGTAAACTAAGCCTTCATTTTTAGCACATTTTATTCTCTGTAACATAAGTTTACCAAAGGAACATTTTTATGCCTTCATAGTTCTTTATGTAAATAATTCAGATTATAAGGTACGGTGCTGGGAGCCTCAACTGAAAAACAATCTGATTATGTTTTAAATCTGTCCTGGTATAGGCTGGAGAAGGATGCCTCTGCATATTGAATATTATTTAACAAATGTGATTGTTTTAGATTTCAGAATACCACAGAGAAGATGAGGTTACTAGTTATAGAAGAAAACATCCCATAATACATAGTCTTAATAAAATTGTAATAAACTTTTATATAGTTGATGTTGCTTAATAAGCTAAAGATGGTATTTCTCTTGGTACTGACACTGACATTGTTGCATGTAAGTGGATGTTGTTTGAGACTGTCTTTAAAAGCCTAAGGCTTGTGGTAAGTCAGAGAAGCCAGAGATGATGACTAGAACCATGTCTGTCTTCTTGTTGATGCGTAAGATTAAGACCACATTTCTTAAATTTCCATCTATGGTTATTGAGAAAGTATAAATGGTGAATTAATACTATGATCCAGATTTCTAGTGAAAGGTAATCCCCAGGGCAGTCAGTTTCTACGGGAGATTTAGTTGATTTTTTTTTTTTTTTTAATAAAAATTATTATTATCTTAGTTCTATATTGCCTGGAGGTCCGTAGGTGACACAAATGGTTTGTGCTCAGCTACTAACCTAAAGGTTAATGGTTCGAATCCACCCAGCGGCACCACAGAAATAAGGCCTGACGATTCTGCTTCCATAGAGTTTACAGCCAAAAAAACCCTATGGAGCAGTTCTACTCTGTAACACATGGAGTTGCCATGAGTCCGAATGGACTCAATGGCAGCGGGTTTGGTTTTTTTGCTTATAGTGGCCAGTACAGTGCTATATCCATATAAGGTTCTTGGTTAGTGAATAGGCCAGAAGTGACTTGAAATGGTTGCTGTAGAGCAGTGTCAGAGCGGACATCTCTGAGGAGACCAGCACTTTGAATGCGCCAGCTTGAGAGAGTGGCTGCCTTTGCTGTTCACAGCTGTGATTACAGTGCCACCATATGCTATGCAGACCAGCTTGTAAAATTAAGAGTGGCTGCATGTAGAATATATACATTTTTAACTCTCAGTATACCATGAATACTGGTATCCCTGGGTGGTGCAGATGGTCAACGTTATTGCGTGCCGTCGAGTCGATTTTGACTCATAGCAACCCCTGTGACAGAGTAGAACTGCCCCATAGGGTTTCTAGGCTGTAGTTTTTATAGGAGCAGATTGCCAGGTCTTTCTCCTTTGGAGCCGCTAATCCATTAACATATTCGCCTGCTAACCAAAAGGTTGGAGGTTTGAGTCCACTGAGAGATGCCTAGGAAGAAAGACCTGGCAATTTACTTCTGGAAAATCAGCCACTAAAAGCCTTATGAAACACAGTTCTACTGTAACACCCATGGGATTGCCTTGAGTTGAAGTCAACTTGACTGCAACTGGTTTGGTTATACTAGGAAAAAGAATCCGTGTAGATTTAACAGCCCCCTCCCCCTTGTTTATATACATCATTTTATGAATATAGAAGTAAGGATAAACACGATTATGGAAAAACAGCTTTATTTGTAATTTTAATAGAAATTTAAGCATAGCAAACCTCTTTCTGTGAAGTAATTTTGACACAAACAAAAAGCTGGAAGAATACTGCCCCATCCTTTTAGCAACATAGATAGTCCAAATTCTTATAAGATATTTTGTGATTAAGTTCTTCCTGTTGAAATGATTAACTGGATGAGAATACCATATTTGTTTTTATCCTTAGAAATATATTTTTCACTCATTGATTCTTGAGTTTGAGAAAATTCACATAGGATATCTTTTTCTGAGGACTCATGATCTGATACTTCACTTATATGACTAATCTCACTGTCTCGAGTGCTGGCCTCTGCATTTGTGTTCATTTCCTGGGGCTGCTGTAACAACGTACCACAAACTGGGTGACTGAAGATGACAGGAACTTACTCTCTCACAATTCTGGAGACCACAAGTCCTAAATCAAGGTGTTGGCAGGGGCGCACCCTCTGGGGACTCTAGGGGAGAATCCGTTGTCTCCTCTTCCAGCTTCTAGTGGCTACAGGTGTTCTTAGCTTGTGGCTGCATCACTCCTCTTCTCTCACAAAAGAGACAACATGTGATTGCATTTAGGGCCTACGGGACAATCCACAGTAAACTCCTCTTTTCAAGATCTGTGATTTAACCACATCTTTTGCCATATGAAGTAATGGTCACTTTTGCCATATAAGGCAATATTCATAGCTTCTGGGGATTAAAAAAAAAACCCATTGCCATCGAGTTGATTCCTATTCATAGTGACCCTAAAAGACAGAGTAGAACTGCCCCAGAGGGTTTCCAAGGAGCGGCTGGTGAATTTGAACTGCTGAGCTTTTGATTAACAGCCATAGCTCTTAACTACTGCGCCATCAGGGCTCCAAATGGAAGATTCCCTCACAGCTGAATAAAGGCACTACTGAGATTCAAACCCAGGATCTGCTGTTTACTAGACAGGTGCTTTAACCAACTAAGCCACAGCACCAACACTAAACCCATTGCCGTTGAGTCGATTGTGACTCATAGTAACCCTGGGGATTCGAACCTGAATGTATCTTTGGGGGTCCATTTTTTTCTCTGCCCACAGCATTCTTCTGATTTGTCTGATAACTGTAAAATATCTTTCTCTGTCAGTTTTCTTCACTTTGCCGTTATTAGCAGAAACTGAAAAAATACGAATTCCCAACTGTTCAGTAAAAGCAAAGAGCAGATTACATAGATGGTATCTCAGGTCTTCTTTTTAACTTCTTGAAGGGTGATGCAGTACTTTCTTTGTACACACAGTAAGGAAACTAAGATGATGGTTTGTTTCACATCCTTTTACATAATTAGTCATTCTTTATGTTCTTATTCTTTTAATTTTTTAGCCTAGCAAGATTGATGAATAATGATGAAATAATTCCTAAAGTGATGAAATGGCAAAATGTTGCAAGATGTAGGAAAAATAAGATCTCTATAATGTAGCTTAGATTTACAAAAGGGTCCAGTGGGCCCACATGGTAATTGCAAAATAGAATTAGTTTCAGATTTTTTAATGAAATTCTTCTTTGTTCTTTGGGATACTTCTAAAAAAGGATAAAAGTCATGAAATGTCACAAATAGTTAGAACATCACAAAAAGGAACTCAAAAACGAAAATTGGGTCAGTGGGACCTGATAGTATACTGAGCATTAATGACTGAGATTTTTTTAAATTTCAGAGATACCAAAACCAAGATACAGTTTCTAAAATCCTTTAAATAACATTTATTACATCATTCAGTGTCCTTTTAAAATAACAAAATAATTCTAGAATTACATTTCCAGTTCAATTTGTCTTACTTTGTTATGTATAATGATCTTAAAAAACTATTTTGTTCCCAACTAAGTGATCATACTCTTATTTAGTATTACCCACCTGAGCCCCAGACTGGTGGTGCAGTTTGTGAGACTAATCAATATTTTAAACATAAATCACTCTGTACAAGAATATATATCCGTGTTTCTGACCAGAAGGACTTTAAATAAACAATTTGCAAAATTTTCAGTGATTTGTCCCAGGTGAAAGATCAGTGGCAACCTAGGGACCTGTTTTCAGATGTTAATTCATTATTCATGAGCATAGTCTGTGAATCTGTACTCACTGACTTTGGGAGGCCATAAACTTGCAGAGAAAGGAGACTTGGGGTTGGGAAGGGACAAGGCATTGTACCTATAGAGGATATTGCTAAGAGCTTTTATACTTGATGCAAGAACATTCATAAACATAATGAAATATGGACATAAGGGATCCAGGTATCCAACAGAGCATCTTTAGAACTATTAACACAAGGAATTATTTTTAAAAGGCTAGTTTTATTTTTATTTTTCCACTATTTACTTCATTCTCAGAGAATCTGACATTAGGAGAATTGCGTGTTTCATTTTTGCTAAAACTTTCATACTGTTAACTACTTACTGCATTAAGTTGATTTAGGCAGTCATAACAGATTAGGCACATGGCCTTCACAGCTGTTCGTGGGAATGAAATTGAAGAACAAATTGGGAAGCGAGGATCAACTTCTTGGTGAAAAGAAAAGCAATGGAAATATATGGAAAAAGCAAAGACATTATACCAACAAACTGTGATAACTTTTCTGCTCTGTACCTACCTAGTGCAAAAGAGAAAAGGTGGATAGTAAGGTACTTGTCCAATAGAACTACCCTACTTCACGTAAGACTCCTATAGAATTTGTATGTAAACATATTAAAATTCCTGATAAAAAGTCTAATAGTAGGCTGCTGTTGCAGAGTAGACAGAGTGAGGATGGGAGAATAACTTCACCCAGGGGCACTCAGCTGGAACCGATTTTGCCCCCGGGGACATTTTTGGTTGTCACAGCTGGTGGGAGCTACTGGCAGCTAGTGAGTAGAGGCTGCTAAGCATCCTACAGTGCTCAGGACAGCTCCTCACAACAAAGAATTACATGGCCCAGAATGTCAGTTAGTGCCAAGGCTGAGAAACCCTGACTAAACTTGTCCTGAAGTTTTCTCCTTTGCTTGGTGTTTTTTTTCTTGCCCTTTTAATTCAACCCAGTATCATTTTTCCACAGCTCTCATATGCTCTCCCATTTATATTCGCCTCCCAGTCGCTGTTCATATCCTTTCTTACTACCAAAATTTTTTTCCTTTTCTAATCCATTTAATCAAGAAAGATAGATTTTCTTCTTTTTCCATCTGTTGTTTTGCCTCTCATAAATTTAAACAATTGTATGCTGACTTGCAAGTGCAGGTTTTATGTACCTCTTCCCAATTCTGCATTCAGTGATGTCACCTTGTGTCTCAGCCTCCTAGTGCTGTTGCCACAGAAATACCCCAAGTGGTGGCTTTAAAGAACAGAAATTTATTCTCTCACAGTTCAGGAGGCTAGCAGCCCGAATTCAGGGTGTGGTTCTAGGGGGAGGTCCTTCCTCGTCTATTTCAGCTTGCAGAAGCTAGCAGTCCTTCGAGTTCATGGGGTTGTGGATTCATCTGCCTCCTTGCTCCTCAGGTCAGATAACGCCTGTCCTCCCCCTGTGTCTGCGTACCTCTGTATCTAATCTGCTCTTTTTACAACTCAGAAGTGGATAGGTTTACTATTCATCCTACACTGGTATGACCTCAACTGATTGATTGGTTACATTTACATTAGATTGTATTATGGAAAATGATTACATTAGATTACATCCACGGGTATAGGAGTTAGGATCCCAACACATGTTTTCTAGGGCCACAGTTCAATTCATAACACATTGGTAGCTTGAAATGGGCCATGATGGTAGTATTTAAACCTTGGAAATTAGCAGACATTGCTAACTAGGGCTCCCCACCTTGCTAGCACACCGCTAAAGTCACCGTCTTTAGCCTGCCTTCGCTGAGTGCAGAAGAATGTTGTTATATGAGGAGAATCCAAATAAGGATGTTGTGGAAGTTTCAACAGCTGTTGCCTAACTTGTCTGAGGTGTACAGGCAAGTGCTAGTAAAGTATTAATATGCATATTTTTGTTATTTTCTTTTTCTGATTTTGGAGTGTAATTATAGTTTTTACACCTTCCTTTGAATTTCCTCCTCTTCAGTGGCAAGCTAATGGACTAATCTTTGTACCTGTACTTGCAGGAAGCGGTTTGACAAGGCTGAAGCAGAGTATGTTACAGCAAAGCTAGATCTACAGCGCAAGACTGAAACTAAAGAGCAACTCACTGAGCACCTTTGTACGATCATACAGCAAAATGAGCTCCGGAAGGCCAAGAAGTTGGAGGAGTTGATGCAACAGCTGGATGTACAGGCTGATGAGGAGACTTTGGAACTTGAGGTGGAGGTGGAAGGATTGCTGCAGGAACAAGAAACAGAAGCAGGAAAACAAATGGCTCATTTAGAGAAGTCATGTCATCCTTCTGGGGACAGGGTGACATTAGGATTTTCTAGAGAGAACAAAAAGCATCAAGAACAAACTGCTTCCCCAGAGATAGATGAACAGTGTGAAAATTCCAATAGCAGTTCCCTTCATAGTCAAAACTGCCAAAATCAAGACATTAAAACTACTGTAGGTGACATATCAGCCGCTCTGCCCACATGAAGTACCAGTGTTTGTTCTTTTCAAATAATATGGTACATGGTAAAGTATACTTTCTGCTGTAGATTATGCCCTGGCCTCTGATAGAAATCTCTTCAAAACAGTGTTAATTTTTGAATCTGTGGTTGGTTTTAGTATTTTAACATGTTTGATCATTCCAAAGTCTCAAATTATGGTAATTTTGTATCAATAGGTATATTTTACCTTGATTTTGGTCCAGTACCTTCAGCATATCCTTATTAATGGGATAAAAGTAACTTAAAAGAATGGAAGAAAAACTGCATGGTTAGAGGGTTTTTAGACCTGGTCTGTACAGAAAAGTAAAACGAAAATGATACTCAGTATCTAACTGAATTATATAACTTCTCCTGAGAGAAGTGTTGAGAGTGGGAACACTATTCTGTGTAATTAGTAAAAAGACACAAACTTTACCATTTGCAAAAGAGAGAGAGGTGGAGGCAGAAACAGCTAACAGAAGTACCAAGTTGAAGTATCTGTCTGGACTCTACTAGATTTGTAAAACAGAACTTAGAAGTTGCAGTTTATGTAAAGAACCAGACAACTTAAGCCACCATAACCCTTGTCTTAAATATGCCTTTTAAATGGTTTTAGTTTACAACTTGAATTTTGGTTAATTTATATATGCAGACACACCCATCCACTTCTCCCCAAACAAGCGCGCATACACACTGCCAAAAACCAGACTGTTGAGTTGAATCCCGCTCATGACAACCCCGTGTGTTTCATTGTAGAACTACACTCTATAGGGTTTTCAGTGGCTGTGATTTTCAGGATTAGATCAAATAGATCTTCAGGTTTTTCTTTTGAGGTGCCTCTGGGTGAATTAGAACTGCCAACCTTTCAGTAGGCACATGCATAACCATTTGCCCCACCCAGGGACCCCTACAGACACTGCACATGTGTATGTAATTTTACCATTAATATATTTTCTTTGATCAAGGTACTGATTAGCTAAACTAATCCGAAATTGATTATTAAATAAAATTGCTACTTTTGATATTAAAAAAAATTGATACATTTTCTTTCTAAAGTTATCTGTCAGTGTGTTTTATATGTTAGACATAAAATTATCCTGTCATGAAGCATTTAAATTGTTAAAATGTTCATTTTCTTATTAATAACCTATTATTAATAGTTGATCACTACATGTAAATATGTAAATAAATTATAGTTTTGTCACAAAAATCTATATATTACTTTAAGTTGTGATCTATTTATCAGAAATTGCAACAAGTATAAAAATTGTGTTTTAAGTCTTTAAAAAGCACTATTTTAAAAGGATAAGGACAAGTGCAATATTATCCATAATAGCTTCTGGAAAAGTTATTATACTATCTTCTAATATTCTGTATGAACTTTGTGTTTTTATATTACATAATTTTAGTTGAGATACAGCTATCTATTACTGACTTCTCTAAACAGAAGCATTTATGTAAATAGTTACATTTTTATTTATGAATGGGATAAAAATTGAAAGCTTCATCCAAAACACTGATTTTCCTAACGAATAAATGAGTCTCGTGTATTTATAATTTTTTTTGTTTACCTTAAAATTTTTTCAAACAGTATGTAGCAGTAGTGTCTCTTGGATCTCCATGTGGTAGATACAGTTATCTACTCTTGTATGAGCCCTGATTAAGGAAAACTCATCGATAAATGAGATGCTATAATATTGCTAAATACAAAAAGGAGTACAAGCTAATTCTCAGTCTAAGCACTTGTCTCAAGCTCTATGGAGAAATGAGAGCTATGAAATGAGTGCATTGGATGGGACTTCAGCAGACGTCTGATTTAATCATTTTATTTTACAGATGAGGAATCAAGGACCAGGGATTTTACTAGTGGCTTGTTGGCCAACTGGCTTATTTTAAACTTCAAGTGCTAGAAAAATTGCAGTTCTGTGCTCTTAATGTATCTCTTATTATCTTAGGCTATGAAGTTCACTGCATTCCTCCACTTGAAAATTTTGCGTTATAACCAATTCAGGTATTTTTTTGTGTGAAATGCTTTCAAATATGGCTATAAAAGGTTCACTGAAACCACTATTTTGAAAAACTTTATCTTGCTTGGTTTTCCCAGGGTGGTATCTGAGTGCTCAGGTGATGATATAAGTGACAAAATTATATTGCATCAATTTTATACACAGGCAGCTGTATCCCATGTGTGGGAGGAACGAGCAGATGAATGAGAAATGGGGCTCATTGGTATGAGGACCATATGCACTGGCTTTTCCAGGATAGCCTTGATATCATATATATTTTTTAAATAATAAAATACATTTGAAAGGCTTTTGATATATGAATTCATAAATCCACAAAAATTGTTAGTTTCTTTGACTAAGTTATTGGCTCAAAATTACCACCACAAGTTTATTGGGGAACTTTTTACAGCTGACTCCAAACTCTTGCTCCTTCTCACGCAGTTACGGCATAAGGTTATCAAGGCTCTTAATGATATGTAATTTGGGAGTTAACTACCTTGTGGTATCTCACTGGTTCAACTTAAAAAAGATATTTTGTACCAAGTTGCAGTAATTTCACTTATAAAAGTATACTTCTCTCTTAGCTAAACTTTAATTCCTGGATTTAAGGCTCCTTAACACCTAGATTCCCTACTTCTTTCTTTAAATTAGGGCTATTTTTATAGATTTTTTTTAAAGCACAGTTCTCATTGCATTTAAAATAAAAATTTTTCTCAAGGTACTTTTACCTCCACATAGTTGTGCCGAATTACAGCACTTGCAGGTGGTAAATCTCTACTCATTGAGAGCACAGCTGGTAGAGACTTTAGTTCCCAAGTCAGATGATAAAAATCTCTGATTGGAATTCTTAGCACATATTCATTGCTGGACTGGCATTTGAGTTATAGAGTAAGAACTCAGCTATAAACCTATCTCGTTCTTTGTTTGGATTTAGCAACGTAGTATTCTCAAGGAACTTAACTATCTAAGCATTCAGTGACTTCCTCTTCTATGGCATTGGCACAAAACGAACTCAAGTTATTCTGACCCAGGCTATTCCCAGTGACCTTTATAAATTATGTTTGGGGTTTTATACTTCTAAGGAGCTGGGTCAGCATTTTAAAAGGTCGTGATAGATATAACTCAGTCTGCCAGACAAGACCTGGGGCCACTCTGGACCAGGGTAATTATACTGCCTCAACATAGACCTATCCCAGGCCTGACTTGAATACGCTGGAGGGATGACGTGGGACACTATGCTCCAGTCTGCCTTTGCCTGAATGTCAGGCTACTGCCAAGCTCCTAATTCCAAACAGCTGTCATGAAAAACACAGTATCAGCTATTTATGCAATTGATCAAACTGTATGTAGCTACCTATATGGACAGAGATATATGAGGTATCTGATGTGTGCCTTTTGTCCTAAGAAGCTTATTGTCTAGGGACTAAGATTTACACTTATCAAAGGCTGATATAGAACAGAATGTGTTGTTAATGGGAGGCCAAATAAGTGGTTACAACAATGAACATGGATGCATCCTCCAGAAGTTCCAAATTTTTAGAACATTCCTAATTTTAAATATTCTATCCAGTTGCTCTACAATACATCAACTGTGTTTAGGACCTGCTGTATCTTTCAGTTTGCTTTTAGCACTGGGGAGCAACACACACATGACTAAAAGGAAAACACACAAAAAACAAAACCTCTCAGACAATATGTTAGAGAAGTACCAGAGCCAGAGGGAATTGGAAAGAGAGAGGTTTTTGCATGTTGATTTAAAATAAGGGGCCCACTGGGATTTATCAGTGGGCAAAACCCCATCAAGCATTAGAAAAATTTAAGCACATGCCTTTATGAGAAAGGGTTGATAGTGTCTTCTTATGTAAAGAATAGCATAAATGTAAGAGCTTGTTAAAATTATTGAAGGTGGTGGTGAACCACGGGCCAGTAATTATCCAAGCCCAGAACAAGGTAGAAATGGAACAAACTGGTATGAACTCAAGGATAACTCAACACAGAGGCATGTTCAAAGATCATACACAAGAGGGGTCTTTCCAAGAGAAATGACTCTGGGAGCCTAAAATAGAGCCATAATTAAGCAATAAGACATGACAGGGAGCACATTTCTCAGTGATTATAGCATGCCTCAAGGGATAAGTCACTAGGCCAAAGGTTCATGTGAGGACTGAAATAATAACCTTGCAAAGTATAGAGTCACTGATATTAGGAGAGGGAGAAGCAGAGGGAAGTGAATAATGGGAGTTAGAAGAGTCATTTCATGAGCTATTGTGTAATACTGCCATATGTATAGTACATGTGGCCATCAGTTTAATCTAGCCTTCTAAAGCTGTGCATTTACACCAAAGCCTTCACTTAATTAAAAACTCAGCAGAATTGGTTATCTTCTCTTTTTCTTAGCCAAACAAAAAACAGACAAGACAAACAAACCTGAAGGTCCACAGGCATTCTGAAAGAATCATAATTACAGTTGCTTAGACCTGGATTTCATAACTGAAAAATAGCTGAAACAACCACAGTTGAGTCTTTTTTTATGTTCAATATTTTGGCTCTTGTACCTCATGTGCATTTCTCTCAAAAATGCCAATAGACATGGCCCCAGTGTCACTTAGGTACAGAAATATATCCAGCCCTTTAATCTGAGCTTTTCCTTCCCCACAGCTGTGTGTTGGTGGGAGAAACGGAGGACCCTAGTCCTGCTGACCAAATAAATCCCTCATTATGGTGAGGAGAAGTCTGCCTTTTACCAAGATGAGAGTTGAGATATCTAGTACTGTCATGGAATGAATTATGTCCCCCAAAAATGTGTATCAATTTGGCTATGCCATGATTCCCAGTTTGTGTGGTTATCCTCCATTCTGTGATTGTAATTTTATATTAAAGAGGATTAGGGTGGGATGTAACACCCTTACTAAGGTCACATCCCTGATCCAATGTAAAGGGCGTTTCCCTGAGGTGTGGCCTGCACCACCTTTTATCTTCGTAGAGATAAAAGGAAAGGGAAGCAAGCAGAGAGTTGGGGACCTCATACCATCAAGAAAGCAGTGCTGGGAGCAGAGCGCTTCCTATGGACCTGAGGTTTCTGTGCTGAAATGCTTCCAGACCAAGGGAAGACTGATGACAAGGACCTTTCTCCAGGACCAACAGAGAGAGAAAGCCTTCCCCTGAAGCCAGTGCCCTGAATTCAGACTTGTAGCCTACTGGATTGTGAGAGAATAAACTTCTGTTTGTTAAAGCCATCCACCTGTATGTCTGTTACAGCAGCACTAGATGACTAAGACAAGTACCCATAGGATGGGGCAAAAAAATTTCGGAACTCTGACAGAGGCCCTGAGAAGCCCTAAGGATATAGGCTGCTGTCTTTATTACTGGATTCCTCTCCATGTTTCTATGATTCTTATTTATTACCTTAGAACATGGTTAAAAATCTGAGCCATATTCAGAGAGCAGTGTTTTCTGTGGTTCTTAGGGTCTCCCATGGCACAGGACAGAGCTGTACCTTGGACATGAGACTGGACAAACAGCCCGGTCCCTATTTCAGGTGACTAGTGTTCTTTCTCTCAAAATCTCTTAGGAAAAAGTTCTGAAGGCAATTATTTAGATCTTGGGGAGACTTTGTAGATTACTTCTCCCGAGAGTGTCTACATTTTAATGTAATGGAATATTTCAAAGCAATGTATTTTCTTACAGTCCCATTGGTGCAACTATTAAGCACTTGGCTACTAACCAAAAGGTTAGTAGTTTCAACCCACCAAATGGCTCCATGGGAGAAAGACCTGATGGTCTACTTCCATAAAGATTACAGCCAAGTACCAGTACTGAACATTTTGATCAAAGATTCTGTAGAAGATTCCTCATCAAATGGGAATACAGAATAGAAGTTGAAATTCTCATGGACTCCACATTTTCTGGAGCCATGGAGGCTGGATGAATCCCTGCAGCTATTCCCTGAGATACTCTCTGGACCTCGAATCAGGAATGTACCCTGAAGTTTTCTTAAAACCAAACAATGGTTTAGCTTAACTAGTAAAGAATGTCTGCTTTAGTATTGCGCTCTTTCAGGATCTATCTATATGGGATCAAACTGACAACAGCAACTTGAAAGATTAGATAGGAAACCTTAGGGGACAGTGAGTTTATGTTAATGGAGAGGAACAACTCAGAAAAGAGGGTGAGAATGATTGCACAACTTGAAGAGTATGACTCAATGTCACTGAATTTACATGTAGAAACTGTTGAATTGGTGTATGTTTTGCTGCATATATTCTCAACAGCAAAATAAATAAAATTTAAAAAAAAAAAAAGACTACAGCCAAGAAAACCCTATAGGGCAGTTCTGCTGTGTCATATGTAGTTGCTATGAGTTGGAATCAACTTGATGGCACTTAACAACAATGGAAATCTTAATCCCCTGAAGGAATCTCAAGTATCAGACAGCACGTGTAAAAATTAGTTGGGGGAGTGGTGCTGCCAGGAGAGGACTTGGAAACATCCTGAAATCATATCTCACTTCATGAGCTGTGAAAAAATTTCCTGAACTTTAATTATCTGTGCTAAATAGTAAACCCCATTTGAGGAAAATGATCCCAACCTGTCCACCCCTAATTTCCTATTTCTAGTGAAATGCTGTTAGAGAAGGGAAACCAACTCTACCATTCTAGCTAAATATGTAATTTATTTATGGCTGTATAACAAACCACCCACAACTTAGTGTCTTAAAACAACAACCACTCTATTTGCTCTTGATTCTATGGATCAGCAATTTGGTGTAAGATCAGCTGGTAAGTTCTGCTGGTCTTGCTGGGGATCACGCATGAGGCTGCAGCTGGATGGTCTAAGACAGCTAAGATAGCCCCACTCACATTCTGGCAGTTGGTGCTGCTTATCTGCTCAAGCTTTCTTTCCATTTAGTCTCTCACCCTCAAAGAGGCTAGCTTGGGCTTCTATTTGTGGAAGTCCCAGACTTCCAAGATGGCAAAGGTGGGAGTTGCAAGGATTCTTGAGGTCCAGGCTCAGCAGCTGCATACATTATTTCTGCTATATTTCACTGGTCAAAGCAAGTCACAAGACCAGCTCAGATTCAAGTGATGGGTAAATGTACTCTACAACTTGATGGAAGGGGCAGGAAAGTCACATTGTAAAGGGACATTCATACAGGGAGAGAGGAATTGTGGCCATCTTTGCCAACAATCTAAAATTAGCACAATCTGCCCCCTAGCTATAATAGTTCACATCTATTCTATATGCAAAATGCATTCACATCCTCCACCAAAAGTCTCACCTCATTATGGTTCCAGTCTTGAAGTCCAGGATCTCATCATCTAATCAAGTCCAGATGTGGATGAGGCTCCTAAGTGTATCACCTTAAGTGTGTCTCCTCTTAAGACCTGTGAACTAAAATGTAAAATTAGCTACCCCTTCCCCCTAGCCCCATATCTCAACATAGAGTGAAGAGACGGGGACAAGATAGCTTTAATAAATACTCCCTTTGAAAAAGAAGAGCAGGAGACACATTGAAGGTATTGATTCATAAAAATTCTGAAATGTAGCTTGGGACAGGTTGTCAGGCCTCCCTCCTCTGGGAACAGGGAAAATTCTATGATTAAGGCTTAGTTTTGCATCCAGGGAATGGTTTACTAGTGTTCTCCACAGCTCTTGGCTCCACACTCTAAGATAACTTTCGTTTTCCATAAGAAATGGCTCATGTTTTCAGCTGAGTAGCTTTCTTAGCCTACATCCTTCCCATAGAGACTTGAGGGCCCAGAGTCCTCTTTTTGTTTGAAATGTTTTGGTTTTAGTTTAAGATGTTGGTGCTTTGGTCAATACAGCTCTCTTAAAAACTTTGTAGGTTTCCTTTGAATCTTCTTGGGGTTTGCTGATAACCTCAAAACTACATTAATAATTATTTTCAGTGAAGACCTCTCTTGACTTTGTATATGTCAGGCAGCTGTGAGACAATGCCCTTAAGACTCTTAGAAGAACTTGTGTCTAACTGAGAGATTCTACTAGGCACCATTTTAAATATTTTTAAGCTCTTAATGAAAGATCTCACAGTCACGCCCTTGATGCAATTTACCCTGGGACTATTTTATACTTTCATAATCTTCTGCCAGCTGAAGAGGCTGGGGATGAGAAACAGTTTTATTTTCCAACCCAGTGAGCCCTCTATATACTTTCTCTAAATTCAGCTTGCAAACTGAAACAGTTCCTTCTGTTTTTGTAGTATCTCTCTTTTGTAGTACCTTACTATATGCATCTAAAAAATTATTTGCCATCTAGTCAATGCCGACTCACGACGACCCAATGAGTGTCAGAGCAGAACTGTGCTCCACAGGATTTTCAATGACTGATTTTTCAGAGGTAAATCACCAGGCCTTTCTTTTGAGGCATCTCTGGGTGGACTCCAATCTCCATTACATATACCTAGAAGCACTCAATTGACACTTTCACCATTCTGTCTAGAGATATCCTTAGTCATGAATTTATCAGGTATGCTTTCTACTTTTTGAGTTATCTTGGGTGAGATTTTCGCCAGTTTTTCCACCACTAGGTAATGTGGGTTGCCCATTTTCCAGCTTTCTACAATAGTTTCCTCACTGCTTTTCTAGCCTCTGCCTGCTCTCTGGTCCCAAAGCCAAAGCCTTATGTGTTAGGTTTTTGTTACAACAGCATCCCACTTTTAGGTACCAATTTATGTATCAGTTGTCTATAGCTATGTAATAAATCTCCTCAAAAATCAGTGGCTTACCTAAAACTATACACCTGGAAAGGGTGAATTTCACTCTGTATGTTCCCTGAGTGGCACAAATGGTTAAGCCCTTCATTATGCACCGAAAATTTGGAGGTTTGAACCCACCCAGGTACCCATTGTGGTTGAGTCGATTCTGACTCATAGCGACCATATTGGACAGAGTAGAACTGCCACATAGGATTTCCAAGGCTGTAAAATTTTACAAAAGCAGACTGCCACATCTTTCTCCCATGGAACAGCTGGTGGGTTTGAACCACTGACCTTTCAGTTAGCAGCCAAAAGCAGCTTAACCACTGTGCCATCAGGGCTCCTCAAGAAAAAATGGTAACTTAAAATAACCATTTTATTTGCTCACAATTCTTTGAGTCAGCAGTTTGGGCTGGGATCAGATGGGTTCTTCTGCTGTTCTTCCCACAGAATCCAAAACAAATAAAATGGTTATTGTTTTAAGACACTAAATAAATTTCAGGGGAATTGTTATTATATCATGTTGTTGTTGTGTGCTGTCAAGTCAATTCCAACTCCTAGCAACCCTATGAGGTGATATATCATAGTAGATTGAATCAGGAGTTCTTGCGTGTTCTGTGAGGCAATAAAAAACAGGCTGTCTGCAAGGAGATCAGCCACCCTTGGGGTGATTATCAGGAACTCTGTCCCATAGTGGTGGATACCACATCTAAATGATGCCTGAACCATCCACTCAGAATCTCCATTTGGTGAATTATTCCATGCAGTGCACAGAGAGTTGTAGGTCACACAAGCTTAAATGGTTACTTTCCCAGAATTGCATGAGGCCCTCAGCACATCTCAGAGTCTGGTCCTTGGCTGCTATCTGTCCAGGCTGGCATCCTTTATGCTGTATATGGTACAGTCTGGTCCTTGGTACTCAATCCAGGTGGATTAGATCTTCATCATTCCTTAGACTAGACTGTGGGATCCCTCTAAGTCTGGCTCCATGGCTACATCTATACCTTCCACAGGGACATAGAAAATATTAGACTCACCTCCCTGATGTCTCTGGGACCATGAAAACTGTGAGGTAATCCTAGTCCCTTCTGTTCTAGATATGCCAGGCACAATGCTGGGGATGGGGATGTCTCTGAGGTTTGCCATCTCCTTGAATTCCAGCCAGGAAGACAGGCACAGGTCTCTCTGTTCTCAGAACCTGAAAAACCCTCACTCATGCTGGGGCTCAGCCTGTGGAGGAGGCAGGAGAAGAGTGCAGGAGCTCCTTCTCAAAGACTCACCAGCATCTAACCCTCTTGCTTTGCTTTGGAATTGCCTACTGTCCCCAAAAGAAAAAAAACCAAACTTGTTGCAGTCAAGTCGATTCCAACTCATACTGTCCCCTAGCCAGGGGAATTTTTATCTTACATGGGCAGGAAAAAAACTGGCTTAAATTGATCAAATATTCTTCCAAATCTTTTTTGTTTGAAGTCTGAGTCTCAGCTTTTTAAAATCAAAAGCCAAGAATTTGCCTCTTTTGTTCTTTGGTTCTGCTGTGACAACCCTCCCTGAAGGCAATGAATGACTCATGGTCTAGCTGTCCAGATGGAGGAGGGTCAAGGGTAACAGGAAATCACGGGGAAAAACACATTGGTTAATACATCAAAATATCATCCTGCTAAACTTGGATTTCTATTCTCTTTCTAGAATATCCTCTGCTAAATGGAGATGATCATGTCCTTCTAATTTCTTACAAAGCTTACTGCCTTAGATAGGGTTCTGTGGATGTAAGTAATAGAAATCAATTTATTGTTGCCCTCTCTCCCTGCAAGAAAATGAAATGCAGATGCTGGGAGAAGGGGTGGGAAGAACAGGAGTCTGAGATAGAAATGTAATCAAGCTTCATGAAGGCATCGAAGATCTGAATTTCCATCAGAACTTTGCTTTCTCTGGTTTCTGCTCTCGCTGCATGCTGACTTTATTCGATCTCATTATGACTTTCTCAGGCCCCTCTGTAGTTTCAGCCTAAATTTGTACTCCTCCTCCTACCATGCTGAGATTGAAATCTCTTGTTCTGACTTCTGAATTCTAATGGAAGGGGCTCTAACTGGGTCAATGTGATCAATGGTCAATCAACTGCAGCTGAGGGAGAGCATGTATGGGAAGATGGGATTCCAATTTACAAAATGGCTGCAAAGTGACCATGACCAATGGAGAAAATGCTTGAAAAAGTGAAGGCTGGTCAGACAACCTCTTAGATGTCCAGTACACGATTCCCTGCGTGAAAGTGATTTCACCTTTACTGGATTGCCTTAACAGAAGAAAGATCCGGCGATCTGCTTTGGTAGAGATTACAGCCAGGAAAACTCTATGGAGCAGTTCTACTCTGTAACACATAGGTAGCCATAGGTCGGAATCATCTTGATGGCAACTGGTTTGGTTTGGTTAAACTACCTTAGCACCTTACCTGTACCTACTACATAGCACTTATCACACTACTTTCTTTTATAGCTATTTATGGATATGTCTCTTTCATCTAATGGATCACCAGCAACTTGTGGCAAGAATTTAGTTTCCCTTCCCTGCAAAGTTACAGTGCCCTGCACACACTAGATGTCTTAGGCTGGGTTCTCTAGAGAAGCAAAACCAGTAAAGCAAATAAATATATATAGAGAAAGATTTATATCAAAGAAACAACTCATGCAATTGTAGAGGCTGGAACTTCCCAAGCCCGTGGATTAGGATGGAGATTTCTCCTGATTCACGTAGCTGCAGGGGTTGGTGAACCCAAGATTGGCAGGTTGGAAAGCAGGACTCCGCTCACAGGCTGTGAAGATCAATGAATCCCAGGATCAGCAGATAAGCTGATAGCTCAAGTCCCAAGAACCAGAGGTCAGACAAATAGGAGGCAGCCACAGAATCCAGAGCGAGCAAAAAGCCAGAACATCTGCTTATATTCAGATGCAGGCCACACTCCCAAGGAAACTCCCTTTCTACTGATTGGCTACTCACAGCATATTCATTACACATAAACACTGAGAATCATGACCCACCCAAGCTGACACACAATCTTAACCATCCCACTAAGTATTCAATTCAAAAGTATCCATTGAATGCTCAAATGAATAAATAGACAGAAAGAGTTAATTGAACCTATAAGGTTCAGCAATCAATGGACCTTGGCCGCTATCTGTCCAGGCTGGCATCCTCTATGCTGTATATGGTACAGTCTGGTCCTTGGTATGCTACCAGTATTTCAAATACCAGCAGGGTCACACACATGGTGGACAGGTTTCAGCAGAGCTTCCAGAGTAAGACAGACTAGGAAGAAGGCAATGGAGATCTACTTCTAAAAAAAGTTGGCCAGTGAAAACTGTATGAATAGCAGTGGAACATTGTCTGATATAGTGCTGGAAGATGATCCCCTAGGTTGGAAGGCACTCAAAATACTGCTAGTGAAGAGCTGACTCCTTAAAGTAGAGTCGACCTTAATGACGTGGATGGAGTTAAACTTTCAGGACCTTCATTTGCTGATGTGGCACAACTCAAAATGAGAAAAAAGAGCTGCAAATATCCTTTACTAGTCAGAAAATGGAATGTACAAAATATGAATCTAGGAAAATTGGAAGTTGTCAAAAAATGGAACGGAATGCATGAAGATCGATATCCAAGGCATTAGCGAGCTGAAATGGGCTGGTATTGGCCATTTTGAATAGGATAATCATATGGTCTACTATGCTGGGAATGAATAACTGAAGAGGAATGGTGTCACATTCATTGTCAAAAAGAACATTTCAAGATCTGTCCTGAAGTACAACTCTGTCAGTGATAGGATAATATCCATAAGCCTGCAAGGAAGACCAGTTAATATGACTATTATTCAAATTTACTCACCAACCACTAAGGCCAAAGATGAAGAAAGTGAAGATTTTTACCAAATTCTGAAGCTTGAAATTGATCAAACATGTAATCAAGATGCATTGATAATTACTGGTGATTGGAATGAGAAACTTGGAAACAAAGAAGAAGGATCAGTAGTTGGTAAATATGGCCTTGGTGATAGAAACGATGCTGGAGATCTCATGATAGAATTTTGCAAGACCAATGACTTCTTCATTGAAAATACCTTTTTTCAACAACAGTGACTATACATGTGGACCTCCCTGGATGGAATACACAGGAATCAAATTGACTACATTTGTGGAAAGAGACAATGGAGAAACACAATATCATCAGCTAGAACA
This sequence comes from Trichechus manatus latirostris, assembly GCF_000243295.1. Lineage (NCBI taxonomy): Eukaryota > Metazoa > Chordata > Mammalia > Sirenia > Trichechidae > Trichechus > Trichechus manatus. The sequence continues at coordinate 4,695,477 of NW_004444053.1, forward strand.
AGGTCAGGGACCGACTGCGGAACAGACCATCAGTCGCTCATAAGCAAGTTCAAGCTGAAGCTGAAGAAAATTAAAACAAGTTCACAAGAGCTAAAGTACAACCTTGAGTATATCCCATCTGAATTTAGAGACCATCTCAAGAATAGATTTGTCACATTGAACACTAATGACGGAAGACCAGACAAGCTGTGGGATGACATTAAGGACATCATATATGAAGAAAGAAAGCAAAAGGTCATTAAAAATACAGGAAAGAAAGAAAATACCAAATTGGATGTCAGAAGAGCCTCTGAAACTTGCTCTTGAATGGAGAGTAGCTAAAGCAAATGAAAGAAATGATGAAGTAAAAGAACGGAATTGAAGATTTCAAATTGCAGCTTGAGAAGACAAGGTAATGACATGTGCAAAGACCTGGAGTTAGAAAACCAAAAGGGAAGACATGCTTGACATTTCTCAAGCTGAAAGAACTGAAGAAAAAATTGAAGCTTTGAGTTGCAATATGGATTCTATGGGCAAAATATTGAATGACGTAGGAAGCATCAAAAGAAGATGGAATAAATACAGAGTCACTGTACCAAAAAGAATTGGTCTACTTTCAACCATTTCAAGAGGTAGCAAATGATCAAGAAGTGACGGTATTGAAGGAAGAAGTCCAAGTTGCACTGAAGGCATTGGCGAAAAAATAAGGCTCAAGGAATTGACGTAATACCAGTTGAGATGTTTCAACAAATGGAATCAATGCTGGAAGTGCTCACTTGTCTATGCCAAGAAATTTGGAATACAGTTACCTTGCCAAACAACTGGAAGAGATCCATATTTCTGCCCATTCCGAAGAAAGGTGATACAACAGAATGTGGAAATTATTGAACAATATCAGTAATATTACATGCAAGTACAATTTTGCTGAAGATAATTCAAAAACAGTTATAGCAGTACAGGGACAGGGAACTACCAGAAATTCAAGCTGGATTCAGAAGAGGACGGGTAACTAGGGATATCATTGTTGATGTCAGATGGATCTTGGCTGAAATCAGGACTACCAGAAAGATGTTTACCTGTGTTTTACTGACTATGTAAAGGCATTCGACTGTGTGGATCATAACAAATTATGGATAATATTGCAAAGAATGGGAATTCCAGAACAATTAATGGTACTCATGTGGAACCTGTACATAGAGCAAGAGGCAGTCATTCGAACAGAACAAGGGGATACTACTTGGTTTAAAATCAGGAAAGGTATTTGTCAGGGTTGTATCCTTTTATTATACTTACTCAATCTGTATGTTTAGCAAATAATCCAAGAAGCAGGACTATATGAAGAAGACTGTGGCATCAGGATTGGAGGTAGACTCATTAACAACTTGCAATACACAGATGATGCAACGTCACCTGCTGAAAGCGAAGATGACTTGAAGTACTTACTGATGAAGATCAAAGTGTATAGCCATCAGTATGGATTATACCTCAACATAAATTAAACAGAAATCCTCATAATTGGAGCAATGAGAAACATCATGATAAACTGAGAAAATATTGAAGTTGTCAAGGATTTTATTTACTTGAATCCACAATCAACATCCATGTAAGTAGCAGTCAAGAAATCAAATGACATATTGCATTGGGAAAATCTGATGCAAAAGACCTCCTTAAGATGTTAAAAAACAAAGACGTCACTTTGAGGACTTAGGTAAGCTTGACCCAATCTCCAAAAAACTAAACCTATTGCCGTCGATTCCAACTCATAATGACCCTATAGGACAGAGTAGAACTGCCCCATAGGGTTTCCAA
>NW_004444053.1:4697364-4704122 GCF_000243295.1 Trichechus manatus latirostris
CAACTGGTGGATTTTAACTGCTGACCTTTTGGTTAGCAGCCCAGCTCTTAACCACTGCGCCACCAGGGCTCTGAGCCATGGTATTTTCAGTAGTGTCATATGCATGGGAAAGCTGGACAATGAATAAGAAAGACCAAAGAAGAATCGACGCCTTTGAATTGTGATGTTGGCAAAGAATATTGAGTATACCATGGACTGCCAGAAGAATGAACAAATCTGTTTTGAAAGAAGTACAGCCAAAATGCTCCTTAAAAGCGAGGATGGCGAGGCTTCGTCTCAGATACTTCGGACATGTTATCAGGAGGGACCAGTTCCTAGAGAAGGACATCATGCTTGGTAAAGTAGAGTGTCAGCAAAAAAAGAGGAAGATTCTCAATGAGATGGATTGACACAGTGGCTACAACAATGGGCTCAAGCATTACAACGATTGTGAGGATGGCGCAGGACCGGGCAGTGTTTCGTTCGGTTGTACCCGGGGTCTCTATGAGTTGGAACCGACTCCACAGAACCTAACAACAACAACAATCAATGGGCACTGTGAAGGGAGAAATATAAAGCGTTTTATGCTAGGTTGATATAATTTTGAAAAAATATCCGCGTATCTTCATTTAGGCAGCATGCTTGGAATTTTCTCTAGGCAGAGAAGGAGTTAAGCTGTGTTGCTCTGTGTTCATGGACTTCTGACATGATAAAAAACACTACAATTTTGGCTTTTCCATTTTAGCTGACATAGTTTAAGTTGATGAATATTTTGATTTGTGCCAGTCTCAGGCCGTTTTAAGTGCTATCCCTGCAGGAGCCAAGCAGTCCAGTCATAATCATAACAATATGCTTGTCAGTCAAAGACACCGGAAGATTGTTTAGGTGCAAAGAAAGCATTTTCCCCTGAAAGGAAACAGGGCAATTGAAATCACCTACTTTTCAAGGCATTGAAGTCAAAACTGTTACCAGCTTCATGGTGTGAAAATCCAGGTCTTGGCACCCCCTTGGTCAGACTCCAATATGTCCCGGGGCTATCCAGTCAAAAAAAAAAGTTACAGTCTAAAGTTCAGAAGAAATTAGACAAAAGGAAAAGCACAGCGATCAAAGTTGATTTCCCCATCATTATCTGCAGGTCACTATTTCAGCAGGGAATATATAATAAAATCCCCTCCATCTCTGCAGCCAGTGCACCTTGGGATAGATTTGCAGAGGCAAGTAAATCAGAGAATTCATGCAATTACAGAAGACCTAGACGGAAGAAAGTGATTTTTATTTTCCCAAACAGACTGAGCAATTAATGCTTGGTAAAGTTGACCTAAAGGTTATACCATAGGAACTGTTCGCATTGTAGCAGGCAAAATGTAGAAATCCACACAGAATTTGCTCATAAGAAAAAAAGAAAAAGCCAGAAACCAATGTGGGAGAAAGAAAGGAAGAAATGAACAGCCTGGAGAAATGGCTTTCAGCATTGGAGGCAGCCCAGAATTATTCAGAATTTTGGGTATGTGGATGTCAGGACCTTATTTTCTCAGTGTTAGTGTGACCTTAACAATTCCAGCTGCTCAACAAATTTGCTCCTCAAACTTGCCCCACCGAAAGAAAATGAAAAAGCAAATCTGGTATGGCCCTTTTAATTGTATTGTACTGTTAGCAGCTTCTGTATGGCAATGAAGCAGTTAAATACAAAGTTACTATAATAGAAAGAACACCTTTCACCCTCAAAGAATTCCATATACCCCATGCTGATATCAAAAGAATCTCCTCATGGGAAAGAGCAATGTGGAAAGCAGAGGGGAACAAAAATCTGGTGCTCAGAATCCACTGGGAGCTTCAGGCAAATATGAAACAATGACTTCATGTAGTAGATAAATTTCTCACATTCTTCAACTAGTTTTATTGGCTAAATACTCATGTATCCAGTTATATGAACACCAGCCCACCCAAAGAAGAATCTGAGTGGGTATTAAAAAAGATACCCAGAATGGAAATCTAATCATTTCTCCAACATTTACCAATGTTCTTATTAGTTGGTCGTTCTTAAAATCGTCTAAAATATGTCCAAGATTATCCTCTATCTCACAGATAAAACCCAAAAGACCCGTTGCCCTTGAATTGATTACAACTCATAGTGATCCTACAGGACAGAGTGGAACTGCCCCATAGGGTTTACAAGGAGTGGCTGGTAGATTCGAACTGCCGACCTTTTGGTTAGCAGCCAAGCTCTTAACCACTATGCCACCAAGGTTCCATCTCACAGATAATGAAAGGTAAAAATCTCTTAGAAATAACAGAGCAGGAGGACATCTACTATAATTATGTCTACATCCAACATTCTACATATTCTACTGCCCTGAGATGCAGTTCAAACTTTGATGTCCAAACCAAAAAAACCAAACCCGTTGCTGTCAAGTTGATTCTGACTCATGGTGATCCTATCATAATTTATCCCAGATCTCCCTCTTTGGCTTAGTTTCCTGACTCTCTCCTTGAGAATCTTTGTTTTATGGGTTGAATTGTGCCCCTGTTGTGGATTGAATTGTCTTCCCCTAAAATACATGTTGGAATCCTAACCCCTATACCTGTGGAGGAAACTCCACAGCAACGGGTTTGGTTTTCTGGTTTTTGGTTTATACCTGTGGATGTAATCCCGTTTGGAAATATGGTCTTCTTTGTTATGTTAATAAGGCCATATCAGTGTAGGGTGTGTCCTAAACCTAATCACTTCTGAGGTATAAAAAGAGCAGATTAGACACAGAAGCAAGAACAAGTTGTATGCCAAGTGAAGACTGCCAAGAAACCGATGAAAGCTGGGGCTGCAGAAGCTGAGACAAAGACCTTCCCCCGAGCCAAAGGCGAGAAAGACTTCCACTATACCTAGTGCCCTGAATTCCGACATCCAGCCTCCTAAAGGCCGAGAAAATAGCTTTCTGTTCTTTAAAACCACTCACTGGTGGTATTTCTGTTACAAAAGCACTAGGAACCTAATACAACTCCCCAAAAGATGTGCTGACATTCTAACCCCTAGTACCTGTGAATGTGATCCTATTTGGAAATAGGGTCTTTGGAGATGTAATTAGTTAACATAAGGCCATAATGGAGTGGTGTGGGCCCTAATCCAATATGACTGTTGTCCTTATCAAAAGAGGAGGAGAGACAGACACGGAAGGAAGATGGCCTTGTGAAGACAGGCAGAGACTGGAGTGATGCTGCCACAAGCCAAGGAGTGGCTGCAACCACCAGAAGCTGGGAGAGACAAGGAAGGATCCTAGGCAAGAGGCTTCAGAGAGAACGGCCCTGCTGGCAGCCTGAGTTCAAATTTCTAGCCTCTAGACTGTGAGACAATACATTTCTGTTGTTTTAAGCCACACAGTTTGTGATACTGTGTGATAGCAGCCACAGGAAACTATTATACTTTCCTTTCACTGAAGCCATTTCTATTCATTTTCCCTGAGCAGGCCAGGTACATGTCTCCCTCTGCCCTTCATGTGCACGTGTGCCCCTCTCTCTCTCCTTGCCCAAGCCCTGTCCATCCTTCAGACGTGGTGCCTCCATGAAACTCACGGCCTGACTCAGCCCTTTGCCAGGGCTCTCTTTTCAGGATGCTGCTCAGTTGGCACTTAGTCTACCTTGCCCTATGATTATCTCTTATGATTCCGTTAGTCTTTAAAGGCCATGTGGTATAATAGTGAGCATCTAGGCTTTGGAATTAGACAGACTTGGTTTGAAATCCGGGCTGTTTCCCTAATTGAGCCTCTCTGAAGTTTTATATTTTCTCACATGCACACTGGTAATAATAATATCAAGTTTGCAGAGTTCTTGGGAGCATTAAATAAAGTTACATCTACAAAGTGCCTAGTCCTTTATACTGCAAAGTGAGGCTGGACTTTTGTCTCTTATTCACTGCTTTATCTTTGTCACCTAGATGAATTCGTAGCACATAGGAGGTGCTCAATAAAGCCTTATTGAACAAGTTAATGAATATTTGGTGCTCAATAAACATTGGTTCTCTTCTTTTTTCTTTTCTCCACTAGCCTGCAGTTCTTTGCAGGACAGGGCTCACACATATACGTCTTGGTATACTCACTGGAAGGAGCTTTGATGAATGTCTTCTCACGAGTCCTTGGTCTTCCTATTTGCTAGATAACTCCCCAATGACACTTAAAGATCCATTTATCATAACAGTTAAACCATTTGTCTATGAACATCAATGCAACTCTCCACTGATGGAAACTAACAGTAGTAAATAATAATAATAATCTTAGAGGGAAAAAAACCAATGGAGCCAGAAGAAAACATTTGAAAAATATGGATCACTTATCAACCTTTTCCACCTGTCCAGCATGCTGAAAAGTATACCATATAACTCAAAAATAAAAGTCAAACCATTGATAATAGATAATAAAGGTATTAAAGAAGGAATAAAAGGGCGGAAGGGAGGGAGGGATGGAGAGTAAGAGAGAGAGGAAAAAAAGAAAAGAAAATTGTGAACATATTGCTGCTGCCTCAAGGTTGCATGTTTTGTGTTTGTTCCCAGGCCTCTCGTGACCATTCTTACTCAGGCTGGGAACAGCCTCAGAGGAGTTTTAAAGTCCCAAAAGGATAGTGGTATTTGAAGTCCAGAAATCTCATAACAGAGTCTCTCCTTCAGAGACCATGCCAAGCCACCATACATTTCCCATACCATCTGCCTCTTCTCTATCAGATTAAGAAACAATCTGTGATTCTAGAAATATTCTTCTTAATTTTAACCCTGGGACTTCTTCATTTTTTTTTTCCAAATGACAGTCTGTGATGTCATACATCAGAGACAGTTTGGGGCAGTTAGGACTGGCTTTTCCTTGGCAAAATGGAAACCACATGTACCATTATGGATTTCTAATGCTCCATTGAGGTGGGTACATGTTGCTTTGAAGAAAAGGAAGCCATTTCCAACCACATTTCTCCTGATTTATGCCCCAGCCCCCGAAGGTCCAGACAGGTTGGAAAAGCTTTGGTAACTGGAGAAGTGACAGGGGGTGAGAAAGTACACTTTGTAAAAGACTTGACTCTCACTTTAAGTCCTTGCCTTGGGCAATGTGTTCATTACAGAGCTTAAATCATGTTAGTAGTTTAAGTCAGATTGAGGGTAAAAGACTACACAGCTCTATGAATTAGGACTGGATTGTTTCGGTAAAAACATTTTCTAAGTTGACCAAACATAAATCAGTCATAACAAGGCACCTGTGATTACAGTGATTACAGGCAGATTTAATGCCCCTTACTACTATCCACCCATTCTCATTCCTCTACCATTTGCATTTTTTCCAACCAGAAAAGCAGAAATCAATGAAGTTTTTTTTTTTTTAAACACATTGTACTCAGTCCCAAAAGAGAATAGAACACTCCAGAATGACACAAGTCCAGAGCACAGGACACAGGTGATTGCATAGATCTTAGGAAGGAGCTCAGGAACAGGCAGAATCAGATGGTGACACAGTGGAGGTTTACATCAGACAACAGGGAATGGAAGTCCTAGATTTCAGGGTAATGGCGCAGAACTCACATCAGCTGTCATCTGGAAGCTGGAATTCCACACTTCGGCCTCAGGGCCTCCACAACTACACACGTAAGCTCCTGACCTGGACCAGTGCCCTATTTTTCTCCTCTTACTCTTTGATCTATAGATCTGCTTGGTTCAGGGGATTCTAGTCCCTTGTCTTTTCTAGAAATTCTTGTTTATCTATGGAAAATCTTTATAGATAATTTTTCTTAAGCCACAATTTTGGCCACAGTATATTTTTTCTTGATTGTGTTATTTTATTCTTGCTGTATCAAGAAAAAAGTTCTCACCTTTTAATTACTGCTCTATTTCCATTAGCAAATACCTTTCTTTTTCAAGTCCTGCCAGAAACAGAAGAATAATAACACTGAAAAAGATACCAGGCTTATTTTGCCCTTTAGAAACCTTGTAAACTTGTCAAGTAGACTGAAAACCTTTTATCCACTGAATCCAGAAGTCTTGGTTAAAAAACTGTATGTGTGGCTGTTCTTAGGCCTGTATCTATTTTTTAAAACTTGATTTAAATTGTCTATTCTTATCATGTTTTCTGCCATTGAAAACATTTTTTACAATGAATATAACCTTTTTATTTTTATTGTTTGTAACTAACCACAGGTTGTTCACTTTTTCAGTTGATTTATGCTGTTGTAATGTTTCATGTGAACTACTGCTCAGGTTAGTTACTGAGTTCTGAGATCTGATGTAAAACAATTACAGTCATGCATCTCTTAGCATCCATGATATGTTCTGTGAAATAGGACGTCATGTGATTTGGATGTTGTGCGAACACCATATTATATACAGGCAGTTCCCAGATTACATACGAGTTCTGTTCCTAAGTCTGTCAAATTTGTACGTAAATCAGAACAGTTAGGTATGGCTCGTATCTAACTTCAGTTAGTAAAATGTTTATCTTAGTATATAGTATATAGAGTACCTTTCTGTGCATAAAAAGCATTAAAGAAACACTTCCAGATATACTGTTGTTGTTAGGTGCTGTCGAGTCGGTTCTGACTCGACAGAGTGAAACACTGACCAGTCCTGCACCATGCTCACAATCACTGCTGTATTTGAGCCCATTGTTGCAGCCACTGTGTCAGTCCATCTCGTTGAGGGTCTTCCTTTTTCGCTGACCCTATGCTTTACCAAGCATGATATCCTTCTCCAGGGACTGTTCCCTCCTGATAACTTGTCCAAAGTACCTAAGATAAAGTCTTGCCATCCTTGCTTCTAAGGA
>NW_004444053.1:4704366-4709411 GCF_000243295.1 Trichechus manatus latirostris
TGCAATATGTTGTTTGATTTCTTGACTGCTACTTCCATGGGTGTTGATTGTAAATCCAAGTAACATGAAATCCTCGACAACTTCAGTATTTTCTTCGTTTATCATGACATTGCTTATTGGTCCATTTGTGAGGATTTTTGTTTTCTTTATGTTAAGGTGTAATCCATACTGAAGGCTGTAGTCTCTGATCTTCAACAGTAAGTGCTTCAACTCCTCTTCACTTTCAGCAAGCAAGGTTCGGTCACCTGCATATCGCAGATTATTAATGAGTCTTCCTCCAATCCTGATGCCATGTTCTTCTTCAATAGTCCAGCTTCTCAGATTATTTGCTCAGCATACAGCTTGAATAAGTATGGTGATACACTAAAACATCTTTAACACAATAATACAGTAATAATAATAGTAATGTTTTTATATGTGTCACAAAATAGCACCTGTTTGTTGTTACGAACCATTGTATGTACTTCGAATTTTTAATATAATAGACTTTGTGGGAGTTGGTTTGTAACTGTGGGTTGTACATAAGTCAGATGTTCATAACCCATGGACTTCCTGTAAAACTTTATGAGACCACAAACATATATGCCCTCGGACGTCGCCCAAACAGACGTTATGCTGTGTATGACTGTATTCTGTTTGTGAGCGTCATGTGGTCAATGTAACTGTTGATTGATTGAAATTGCTTGTGTTCTCCTGGGTCTCATTATTATCAGAAAACAGACTGTGGTAGCCTCATCTTAAGTGAATTAATATAGTTTGCTTTATGTATTTTATGTAGTGCCTCAGAGTTTTCATTTGTTTTGGTAAATAAATGACAATGTCCAATTTGTCAAACTCTGGAACTAAAATCCTGCACAAACCTGTTCATTTAAATGATCGTGTTTTAAAACCAAACTTAAATGAACAAGGTATTCAAGTATTGTATCTAGCAACATGATGAAGTTTTTGTTATATGAACCCTAATAGGTAGGATTAGCCATATTTTAAAATGAAGAACAAAAGTTCAGACAAATTAAGCTATCCAAGATCATATAGCAGCACCATAGAAGAAAAGCCTAGTAAACTACTTCTGTAGGGATTACAGACAAGAAAACATTATGGGGCACTTCTACTCTGTAACCCATGGAGTCACTATGAGTCAGAAATGACTGGACGGCAACAGGTTTTTGTTTTTTTTTTTTAATACAAGCATGTGTTACAGTTGACTATCAAGTAGAATAAAACTAATAAATCTACTGACAATGGGGTAGATCTCAAGACTTAAATCTTGTGTCATGTGTGATAATTCTAAGATATCTTATTGGATTTTACTTATTATTTTTGTTTTAAAATTAAAATACTACTATCTGTACTCAAAGGAAGGATTAGGAGAAAAAGAAATCATAAGATTCCAAAAATAGGAATTTGGTGAGCAGAGCCAGTATGCACTTTTGGGCTATCTCGACTAGGTTGTGGGGAATACGCTTATGACTGCAATGACATCACAGTAGTCTCCTTGGGGTAAAGCCACCTATGCTATGTAGTTGGGAAGACCTCTTAGCTGTTCCTGGGTTTAGAAATTGTGACACAGATATTTTAAGATTTAAGGGAAGAAGTCATTGGTTCTTCCTTCAGTCTTACTTAGCAGTTGTATTATTTGATCTTTTCTATAGTCACTCTCTTCTCCTTTCTCAGGTTTATACTTGAGGTATAATTTGAGAGTATCTGAAAGCTGCCTTCCATTATGGGGTAGAGGGCTTGAAGTAAGGAGGCCTACCCCTAGAACATATGAGTTAAGTTTATCTTTTCAAGTATCAAGTTATCTATCCCTCTTCACTCACAGGTATTATCAAAGAAAAATTTAGGTTTTAGTATACTTGAAAGTCCTAGTTAAGAAAGTTTGAGGTCATGACATTGTATGATCATTTCTAAGGTGAATGGAATATCTCATGGATTGATTACTGCACTTATGATGTATAAAAACAAGTAATAAAGTAGTGTCAATCATGATACATCCCATAAGTAAATGAGCCTGGTCATCACAACTGTCAAGCTATGCCCTCCTGAAACACAACAAGGGCATATAGTAAGTGATTATCAAAATGTGGCTAGTGCATGTGTAACGCTACTAGTCATTCTGACTCAACAACGGCATTGTAGAAGTTGGACTTGGTTCAATTCGTATTTCCTTCCCCCATTCTCTCTTTACCTCTCTTTTCCAAAATTCCCAACCAGTTCTAAAACTTCTAAGAGATACCTCGTAAGTTCTTCTGAACAAGTTCTCTCAACCACTATGCACCACCCACCATACTCTTCTGTCTACTTCCTTTTAGTAATACGTCTGTGAAGGCACATGAACTTGCCTCATCACAGCCACTGAGGCTGAGCTACCTCCTGCCGCTGGTGTTGCCGCCCAGTGGCCCCTCAAGGTCACAATGTGCCCGCATTGCCCTGTAGAGGGGCTGCTCTGAGGAAGTAGAGAGCTTCCTCCCACCCTCATAGATGTATATTTGGGTCACACTCTGTTACCAGAATCTTAAAGGAGGGTCATCTTCCATTCCCAGCTGTTCAGAGGGATTTCGTACTTATACACTCTCTTTTAAGGTTCAGACAGAAATCCAAGGGGGTTGGTTAAAAGAGCAGTTTTCCAGACGATTTCATACTTCCCTCCTGTCTTAGTCCAGGTTCCTTAGAAAACGTATCCTGAGGCAAGGATTAATTGTTGATGTTTTATTTGAGAAATAAGCAAAAGTGAGGAAAAAGGAAGGGAAGTAGGGAAGGAACAGAAAGCAATACTACACTGGCTGCTGCTTTGCGGCAATGGTCAAAGAACATAGCTGGTTGCGCAGTAGGCATGTCCGGTTGGAATTTCTGCAGATAGGCTATGCTAAGAAGTGATGCTTCAGAGCAGTCTATGGGTGTGAGGAAGAAGGTAGAATTTATACGGGCAGCTTCAGCCTATTTCTTCTTTCCCATTGGTTGAAGTTTGACTCATGTGGTGTTAACTCCCCCACACTTCTGGATTATGTCATTTTGGTGGCCACTGGGATATCAGGCACTATGCTTGTGGTGTGCTGTTTTATCCAAGCCTAAAAGTGGTAGGAGGAGACAGAAACTCTGGTCATATGAGAGTCAGCTGAGGGGAAGGACTTGGTATTTGTGAGGTAAGAGACTGTCCACCCAGGTGAACTACCAGGACAAGCTGAGCTGATAGGCTGTGGTGAAGCAAGACTAAGTAAGGAGCTGAGGGTCCAGAAAGTGAGGGGCTCCACTGTATTCTCAAGAGATGCACAGAATGTTTCAGATACACCTCCGTGTCCCTCCTGTCACACCTCCATCTCACTTTTTCCCTCCAATCGTGTGGTCATTCAAAGTCCCCCTGTTGTTGTTAGTTGCCATCAAGTTGATTCCAACTCATGACGACTCCATGTGTACAGAGTAGAACTCCTCCATGGGGTTACAGGGTTTTCAAGGCTGTGACCTTTGGGAAGCAAAACACCAGGCCTGTCTTCCGAGGAGCCTCTGGGTGGGTTCAAACCGCCAAACTTCCAGCTGGTAGTCAAGCGCTTAACCATTTGTGCCACCCAGGTACTCCTTGTTTAGAACTTCCTAGAACTCCCTAATTCAGCACAGCACTTGGATTACTTTGAAGTCCATGCTACATAAATATGGTCTATTAAATCCTGACAAAGTCTTAGGTTTGAATCACTTATGAAGCCACTGACCATCTCTTTTTCCCAAAGCTGAAGTGCTAATGTGAATCGAGTATTAATTGAATACTTCTCAGGGACTTTTTACATTCATTCTTTAAAGATGAACAGAGAAGTACCTCATGTCTTGTATAATAATTAAGATGACACAATAAAAACTGCTAATATAAATAACCTAGAAAAACTTATTTTCATCTCGAAAACACCTCAGACTTCTTTAAAGAGAGGCAAAATGATGCCTAAATGTAAATAAACTAAAATAAAAACCAACACAGCCTGAGGGATGAGATTGTTTAGCTCACACAGTGGAATGAAAAGTGTTTTTTTTTTTTTGTCTGGGTCTTTTTAGTTTGTTTTATTGTTATGGTTTTAAATTCTCCGTGGTTAGGGCTCAAATTATTTTCTTCTTTTCTATTGTAAGTTGCTGGGGCTGGTAAAGAACTTGGTTTGATTCTAAAGTTTGGGGAAAATGATCTTCCTATTGCATATTTAAAGGTAAAAATATCTCCCAGACAGGGCTTTGAACCACTTTGTTCTGGTTCGAACCCCTGCTGAGAATTTGCATTTCTAACAAGTCCCATGCCATGCTAATACTGCTGGTTAGGGACCAATTCTGAGAACCACTAGTAGAACCGTGGTTTTCAAAATTTATTATACATGAGAATCACCGGGGGATCTTGTTAAAATATAGATTCTGATTCAGTATATCTGCAGTGGAAATGCAAATTCTCAGCAGGGGTTCGAACCAGAACAAACCAGTTTGAAGTCCTCCCAGCTAAAGGGATTGTCAATGCCAGGCCCAGGTTCCTTTTCAGGAATTTCCTCCCTGGACTTGGTCCTTCAACTTCTGAAATAATAATTGTTTTTCAGCTTCTCTGAAATCAAAATATTTACCAACAGTGTTTGGCTTTGGGACTTCGCATCTCCTTCAGCTGATTGTGACGGTTACATCAGACCAGCTGACGCTGAGCCAGGGGAAAGCCAGAAGAAAACCTCAATGGGCAGAGGAAAGAGGGGAAGGGGAGTAAGCAAGAATTCCGAGCAAGCCTTGACTATTTGACATGCACATCAGAATTTCGAAACAGACCAATACCCAAACAGAGAGGAAATGTCTATCAGATGAAATGCCCACACTTTGATCTTTCTTAGAATTTAATTCTTTTTGGCAAGAATCCTTTCTCCTCCATGCCCATTATAGAGACTAACTTGTTGCTGTCATTCAACAAGAATAAAACAACAACAACAGTAATATTAACATTTCCCAATAGGAAAGTGGCTTTGTGGGAACTGTGCATATGATCTGCTTTTGGCTTGGTTTCATATTTTTTGTTTTATATATTTTATTGTACTTCAGGT
>NW_004444053.1:4719089-4761526 GCF_000243295.1 Trichechus manatus latirostris
CTTCCCTCTCTATCTCATCTGTTATGGGCTTAAATGGGTCGCCCAAAAATATGTATTGAAGTCCTCCTGGCCCTGGTACTTGTGGGAGTAATACTGTTTGGATATAAGGTTTTATTTTTTTATATTAATGAGGTCATACCAGAGTAGGGTGGGTCCTAAACCTAATCACCGCTGAGTTATAAAAAGAGCAAAATAGACACAGAGACACATACAGGGAATATGTCATATGAAGACATGGGAGATGCATCAAAAGCCAAGAAGCATGTAAACTCCAAGAACTTCCAGCTACTAGAAGCTGAAATAGACAAAGAAGGACTTCCCTCTAGAGCCATAACCTGAATTTGGACTTCTAGCCCCCTGAACTGTGTGAAAATAAGTTTTTGTTCTTTACAGCCACCCACTTATGGTATTCCTGATTCAGCAGCACTAAGTAACTAAGATACCATCTAAACCCTTTGCAGCTTCATAATCAATGTCAGGAGAATCTGTCAGGATACTTAGTGATAGCCTCTCAATTAATGCATAAGGAGGGCAGAAAAAGACCAATGTCAATCCCTAATGCATTGACAATCAATGCTGAGCAATGCTGGAGCTAGGGTTGGTGCTGAGGATGGCGCCAAAAACCGGACAAGGAGGTCGGGTGGGGGAGATGATACCATTTTAAAATGTACTTTTCTGACAAGACTGATATCCTTCAGGGGGCAGAAAGCACCATCCAGATTCCAAATGCCAGCACTGCTCGGTGAACAAGGAGATTTACAGCAAGAAGGCATTGTCATCTGTGGACTGACCTTAAAGACAACCTAATATTTTTTATATCTTCCTTATTTTTAGAAACTATTCTTAAACACGAAGGTGGCTTAACATTTGATAAGAAAAGAAGGTGAAACTAATGTTTAAAGAGAGCCTATTACATGTCAGACACTCTGCTAGATGCTTTACAAATATTATTTCTTTAGTCTTCATGATAACTTTACCTTGTTCTGTTATGAAGTAAACTACAGGTTAAAAAAGTAAAAAATTAAGTATCTTGTCTAAGGTCACACATCTAGTAAGAGAGAATGAGAAGTATGAGGATAGATACGCTATTCGCCTTTGTAATGGATGCTGTGGCATGCTGTGCGGATGGCCCCCTCAGCACTGAAGCATCCCTCCCCTCAGCTGTGGGAAGTGTGGACTGCAATGGTGCACTAGTGAGTCTCTCCCCAGGAGGTGCCCTTGGCTGAAGAGAGCTGCCTTACCAAAGATTGTGCCTCTTTCTAGGGTTAGCCTACAACCAAAGACTAATAGTCATGGGGGTACAAAGGACTGGCCCCCTTACCTCAGTTAGGAAGAACTAGGCTGGGCCGTTCTAGCTCCAGAATTTCTCATAGGGTTGACTGAGGCCTTTGTTGTGACTGTACCATAACCCACCTTCTCTCTCTGCCCAGTCCTGCTTCCCTCAACCTCTTACGCCTATCCTCAATAAATTTTTACACACGCATCCCTATCTGAGAGACTGTTTCCTGGGAAACCTGGCCTATGGCAGCCTTCTGGGTCTGGGATGCTCATTAAAACAAAAACAACAACAAAAAGCAAAATAACAACACTAAAACAAAACAAATCTAAATGCCAGGATGCAGAAGAAACAAGTCAGCAAAAAGCCATATTCCATTATTCCATATAGCGGCTGTAGTACTCCACATACGGATATGCAGGAGTGACTCTCTTATTCACGTACAACTTCATAAATCATAGGATTTTACACTTTTTAGACCCAAAAGAGATGGTAGTCTTTTTCTCTCATCTCATTCCCGTCCACCTCAATATTACAGCTTAAAAAATAAATGAGACCTAGAAAAAGTAAATGACTTGGCCCTTGTGACCCAGCCATTTGGTAGATTAGAATCCAGGGCTGAATCAAGACATCACTCTATAAAACACAGTCATGGTCATATAAACTGTTGATTTGATTAGGTTAGACATGTTTTTATGGTATGTGCTATGTGCAAGAATGTATTTAATTCAGGAGTGCTAGGATGTTCCCCCCTAACTTTAGAGTTAGTGATACATGACTAGTATCTTTAAAAAATATAATAAAGGTACTCAGTATCATGGCAGCAAACATTATTTATCCTCTGCTTTAACTAGATCACACTTGGTTTACTTACTTTAACCAAGCAGGGTCTTTTACAGCTTCGCTTGAAACTGTCATAATTCACATAGCTTTAAGCAACACAGTTGTACTTTCTCCATCTCTCCTCTATCCTGTGCTAATTTTAATTTAAATTTCATCATAATACATGATAAATTGCTTATTTTTCTAAAGAGAAACAACTTCAAGTGTGCCTTACAGAGCCCTAAGAGTTCTTTTCCCGTTCAATTAGCTTAGTTCACAAATGGGGACCTCAGAACCTGAAACAAGATTCTGTTGTAGACGGGAAAACCTTCCCTCCATAGTCTGAGCACACACACACACACACCCACACACACACACATCCTCCATCAAGAGGTTAAAGGACCATGGCCTTTTGTTTCATGGGATGGATTAACATTGCTGGGTTGCTGGGAGGGAGAAAGGACTTTCCAAGCTGTAACCCGCTGGACATGTTGAGAGTGCATAGTTATGTAACATCGTATTTTGTAATACATCTGACAGTCTGTTTTGAGATTTAAGTGTTTTTTGACAGTTTTTACGCACCTGTTAATTCAAAGCTCTTAACATATGCCAGTTAAAAAGAGCCAGGCACTAAAACATCTAGCTTTAGAGGTTAAATATGGCTCAGCTGCAATCCCAGGCAGGCAGGCAGCTGGGAGGTAGGCAGGCTGAAGGAAACAATTCCTTCTTCCAAGATGGATATCAGCTGTAGCCTCGACTCTGTGACCTGAGCCAGCCATTTCTAGGTGGAGCGATTAGAAACTCCGTTTGATTTCTCAAAGAGCAGCGATCAGCGCCAACTCAGGTCTTCAACACAGTTGTTATTCTGGCATGATACAATGTTAAGATAGAGAGCTCGGGATTTGGAAGGACCTTTACGTTCATTGTGGATACGCCGGGTGCCCCGCTCATCCTCAGACCTTGAGTCAGTTTAGCCTGGCTCTTTGTCTGTCCCCTGCTCCACACCTCCCCTCTACTCAGCCACTCCCAGCTAAATGGAGGGCAAACACCTGAATTTTTCTAATCCTAACTCTGTGGTTTTTAGGCTCTAAGGTTATGCATTTCTCAACAATACAAAGAGCAACATTTCTGGTGTTTAAGAATAATTTTCATCAACATTAAACAAAAATAATTAAGGAATATTCACTTTAGCACTAGCCACACATCAAAAGACAAGCGATTGCTTTGTGCATTCAAAATGCTTTGTACTTGAAATAATAAAGCAGAATAGGGTGGAAGACAAATAAACATTTGCTTTTATTATTCTCTGAGACTACAGGGCAAAGTGTGGATTTGATAAATTTCAAACATCTGGCACATTCTACTTTTGAGGGTCTAGAACAATGCTGTCTAATAGAAATATAAGGCAAGCTACATATGTAATTTTAAATTTTCTAGTAGCCACAGTAAGTAAAAAGGAACAAGTGAATTTAATTTTAATAATGTATGTCATTGAACTCATACTCAAAATGTTATTTCAAGGTGTAACCAATACAAAACATTGTTAATGAGATAGTTTACATTCTTTCCTTTTTGTATGAAGTCTTTGAAATCAGGCGTGTATTTTATACTTACAGCACATCTCAACTCAGACTAGTCCCATTTCAAGTTCTCATACGTGGCTAGTGCAGCTTTAGAAGGTCAGCCATGGAAATGTTTCAATAAATGAAAGATAACACTTAATGGCCCTGGGAAATATTACTAAAAACTGGATAATGGCCAGAGGACCCGTAGAGAATTCAGCAACTTCTTCTTTTTTTGACCTCAGATTACAAAACATTTCTTTTCAAACAATTGTTTGAGCATCCGTCTTGGCTTGACAGTGGTGTTTATCAGGTTCAAAGAATTGTAGGAAAACAGAACTATCAAAAAGTAGAATGAGTTACCTAAGTTGAAAAGTGAATCTCATGTCACCAGAGTATTTGAGCAGAGTCTAAATGATTATCTGCAGTGTTATCATGGTAGATTTCTGTACTACACAGCTGGATAGTATAAGACACTATGTGGTTAAGAACTTGAGATTTAGAGGTGAACAGACCTGGGTTTGAATCTCATCCCTGTGTAGTAGCAAAAAATTTTCCCTCATTTGTAAAATGGGAATAACTACTTCATAAACTTGTTCTGAGGAATAAATGAAATAATATACAGGCAGTCTCCTGGTTACAAACGTCTGGCTTATGTACAACCTGTGGTTACAAACCAACTCCTATAAAGCCAATTATATTAAAAATTCAAGGTACGTACAATGGTTTGTAATAACAAATGGGTGCTACTTTGCGATGCGCATCAAAACATTATTATTATGATCATATTATCATATTAAAGACGTTTTAGTATATTTGGAAGTGTTTCTTTAATGTTTTTATGCATAGAAAGGTACATTATATACTATATACCAAGACAAGCATTTGACTAACTGACTTTAGATACGAACAGTTTCTAACTGTTTGGACTTATAAAGACAGACTTGGGAACAGAACTTGTTCATAATCCGGGGACTGCATGCATCTAAAGCACTCACCACAATGTTTAACACGATATTATTATTATTACACCATAAGAAAACTAGCTATCTATCGATATTTGGTTCCAAAGGATAAATTTCAGAATATGTTCAGCATTCAAGATATTGTTTATTACATCTCCTGTAAATTCTACAACTGCCCTACTCTATCATGATTTGATAAGCCTATGTAAAGCATAGCATGATTATCAGTTACTGAGGAGAGATAAGTAGAATTTAGAATGATTTGCAATGAAATGGCCCGCTACAAAAATTGTTTTGTTTTTAGGGGAGGAGAAAGTTCTGTATCTTAAAAATCTACCACTAACTTGAGGTAATATGCATTTTAAAACCAAAAAAACAGTTGCCTTTGAGTTGATTTTAACTCATGGCTACCCCATGGGTGAGAGTAGAACTGTGCTCCATAGGGTTTTCAATGGCTGATTTTTTGGAGGTAGATTGCCAGGACTTCCTAGAGCATGCTGGGTCCCTTTCAGTTAGCAGCCAAGAGCTTAACCGTTTGCACCACCCAGAGCCTCTAAGTGTTCATTTAAGGGGTAAGGAAATTGAGGCTCAGAGCTGTGAAGAACACATTCAGGGTCACATAGTTAATACATAGTGTAGTTAATATGTGATTCTAGATCTGTCTAACTTTAAACCTCAAGCTGTTTCTACTACATGGGAGTGGCCAGACTTGACTTTCACTTCTCCAGAACTTTCAGTTAGTAGTAGAAATTGAGAGAAACAGCATTTTAATAAATACTAAAGAGAACATCCTAATCTTCCAACATTCTGGTTGTTTGATTTGTGACTATGGTTAGAATGTAGGTCTCCCAGCTGCTGCCATCTACTCCAGAAAGGGTATTGGTGTTGTATTTATGAGCCATCACTGTTATCCATATCATAGTCTACTTGGGCATCCTCGTCTTACTGAGCCACTGGAAGTTCTACTCTGATGTTCACTTCTGATGTAAAAAAAAAAAATACTGGAAATAGGAACACATGAGATTAAAAAATGTATTTCAAGAGAGTTCTCTCAGAGCCAAAAAGGAACTCAAATTCCACCCAAATGTCCTCAGGGCACAAATGGTGGGCTATACTGGAGGTGGGAGCATTTACATATTTTAACAGAGTGACTTTCCAGGTGGCTCTATTCTGACCCAACGTGGTTAAGATTGGTGCATGGACCAGGATGGAAGGGGCGGACAAGTGGTAAAGGAGAAGCACAGAAAATAGACGATTGAATGCTAGCTACCGTTTTGGACAATCACTACTGTTATTCTCATGAGCAGTCATTATCAATGCCTTAAAACATGTCTATCATAGAAGAAAACAAAAGTCCCTGGCAGCTCTTCCTAGGGTCTTTGGCTTCATTAAACATAGTCTTTGTAGCCTGGGAGGGAGAAGTTCAAGTAGGAATGTCCACACTGCCACCATGGCTTCCAGAGCCACTAAAATCCCCCAGTGCTTTGATGACAGGGCAGAAGGGAATAATCCAGTTCATACAGGATTATTATTTGTATGTCTCATCTAAAAGGTATTCAGTTTAAACAAACTTCTGTGTCTCCCTTATGTTTTCTCATTCCAGGAGGACTGTTCCTACAAATTTTGTATAATTACCTCTCCTGGTCAAAGGTGAGAGGGAAATGAGGATCACAATTGAGAGGTTTCTCTCTGGGTGTCTCCAGCTCCCATGATGCCGTGGAGGATGTGAGTGTGTTGAGCCTCCCTTTACAAGCAGGAAGGCACAGCACAGCCCATGGGGACAGCATTAAAAATTCCTAATCATGGACAAGCATTTCAGACATTTATTGCTACACAAGCCATCAGTGGATTAGATCTAATAAGCCAAATACTTGCAGACCTCAGCCTGGGGCTGCTTAGAGGACTCACAGCAGTGCTGAAGTAAAATAGGTGTGCCTTACGCTCTGCCTTCTGTTTCAAACAACTAGTCTCTTTTCATTTCAATGGACTGAATGAAACAAGCCCAGTGATCCCCTGTCTGCTAGTAAGGGAGTGTTAGAAAACTAGGTGGAAAATTTTAAGTCCAGACATTTGGGTTTTAGTACTCTGTTTGGTTAGGGACTATAAGAAGTGAGCCAATGATTCATCACATGAAAACATTTTAAAGCAGCATTGAGTTAGAGAAAGCAGACTTTTGGGGGGCTTTGGGAATGGATGGGTGGTGTCACTAGTATTCTAAAAGAAGGAAAATAACTCATCTTTTTCGCTGAGAAGAAATTGCAAAATATTCTTCCAGAAATAAAAATGAACACACACCCACACCCACACCCACACCCACACACACACACACACACACACGGATTTCTGAGCTACACGCCAAGTACTGCTCTGAAGCTATGTGAATTTCTCTCTCGTGCATTTGTCAGCCCGACTCCAAACCATTTTATTCTTTCCTCATTTTTCGTCTCTGTTCAGTCTGTTTTTAGTTAGTTGCTTCTTGGCATAGCTTCCGTTGGAGCTGGAAGTGCCCGTTCCTTTTTTTTTTTCCTTGTCTTTCAAAAAAAAATTTTTTTTTTTTTAAAGTATTTTTTCTTCTGGGCTCTGCAGTGGCTCTGCAAAAAAAGAAAGAAAGAAAAATGCTAAGACCATAGCAAACGGGCGGTGCGTATCTGGAGTCTCCCTGATCACCTCCCTCAGGCCATCATACATCATGTAGGAAGGCTCTGAGGAGCGGCACAGAGCCGGGCCACAAATGGCAAAATGTTCGGTGCTGCCCCTGTGTCCCACTTCCCCGGGAGAGTCTGCAGCTCCTCAAAACCTTCCCCAGTGAACTGGCTTACCCTGCACTGCCATTTTGGGTGGAGAACTTCCTTCCGGAAAATCCTCCCGGTTGCTGTTTAAGGACTACTCTTTCGAGACCCAGAGAGTAGAGATGACTGGTGTTGCTGCTGTGTGCCATCTAGTTGATTCCAACTCCTAGCTACCCCACAGGACACAGTAGGACCGCCGCGTAGGGTTTCCTAAACTGTAATCTTTATGGGAGCAGATCGCTGGGTCTTTTCTCCCGCAGAACCGTGGGTGGGTTCCGACAGCCGACTTTTCGGTTAGCAGTCCAGCGTTTAACCGTTGCACCTCCCGAGCTCCTCCAGGGGTGACTATATTCACTTATTTATTTCTGTAAGTCTTATTGGAACTCTTTTTAAACTGGCTCTGTCGCAATATGTTTCAGCTTGTGGAAAAATGAAAAATAGAATCAAACTAGTCATGCAGCCACATGGAGACCTGAAAAGAAGAGGGTCATTTTTACTAAATATAAGCAAACAAGTTTTGTGTGTATACGGAGTGAGTTTGAAGAGTGTCATGAATACATGGCATATAAAATGAAAAACACTATCAGGACACATCTTTGTCCTCATCCTTTGGCACATAAGGTGATTGTGGTCAGTGCCTTTTAGGGCGGCTGAGCCCTAGTGGTGCAGTGGTTAAGAGCTCGGCTGCTAACCAAAGGTCAGCAGTTTGAATCCACCAGCTGCTCCTTAGAAACCCTATGGGGCAGTACTGCTCTGTCCTATAAGGTCGCTATGAGTTGGAATCGACTCCACTGTAACAGGTTTGGTTTTTTGGTTTTCGAGGAGAAGGAGACCTGGTGTTGGTTTCAGCTGGTGTTATCGTTTCCCCCAATGTGTAAGCAGGCTTCTTTGGCAAGCCCACTTGACATCAGGACCCACTCAAAAGTGGGCTGCAGATCAGGCATGTAGGAAAGAAGGCAAAGTCAACACCTGTGACAAGTTGTGAGTTACTTAAATCTGAATTAGCCCTATAGTTTAATGGGGCAGTAGAAACTGGGCTGTTTCTTCCTGTCTAGTCCTGCATAAGCCCCTGGGTGGCATAAATGGCTTATGCTTGACTACTAAGCTAAATGTTGGCTATTCAAACCCACCCAGCAGCACTGCGGAAGAAAGACCTGGTGATCTGTTTTCTAAAAGGTTACAGCCGAAAACCCTATGGAGCACATCTCTACTCTGTAACACATGAGGTTGCCATGGATCAGAAATAGCTTGACACCAATAGGTTTTTTGTTTGCTTGTTTAGAGCTTGCCCAAGTACATGGATATTCTGCCCTTTGGAAAGTTTCTTACCAGAGAAGCACGAAGCCCACTCTATTCAGGTAACACTTGAAATAAAGAAGGTGTTGCCCCTCTCACTCAATCAGGACTTTTTTTATTGTTTTGTTTTTGTTTCCTATTTGTTTTTTCAGAGAGACACAGAAACACAGAGCCTGTTTGTTGAAGATGTGCATAGGATTTACAAACGAAATTTAAAACTTCAGTGGAGGTAAACTTTTTAAAAATGGCCACATTGATTTCAGGAACCGCAAATAAAGGGATTAATACACACTCACATGAAGACTGATGAGGGAGAAAACCATTTCAGTGTATAAGATGAGAGATGTGAAGTGGAATGACTTGGCTTGGCTACCTGCAAGAAAAATATGTTCAAATCTTCCCCTCTTTAAGCATGTAGCCTGGAGAACGTCATTTCAGTCACTTCTGCACTGGCCCCGCTGAGTACTCGTGACATAGCCTGCATCTCCAGATCACAAGCCCCCTCAGCAGAGAGGGAACAGAGCCTCTGGCTGTGCCTACATGACACCAAACACCTGGATAAAAACTGAAAACATAAAGCCAGCGCCTAGATGATTTTCAGACCGCCAACCCTTTGGCATTATAAAGGAAAACCATCCAGATAGCTGGCTAGATTTTTCAGTTTTCATTCTGCTCTGTCATTATGTAGCTATTTGTCAATGGTTAAATAAGTGTATGTTTTTCAACTAAGAAAGGAAAAAAGTTGTATATATATAATAGCTGGTCTAAGAGAAGTCAGTTATGGAGAAGACCTACATGCACAAAATAAATAGCAAAGTCATAGTGCCACAGTCACCCATGCATCCTTATTCCACACGAACATGCAAACACGCACACTCACACATACGCTCAGGCACCCATGTGAGAAAATCAGCTAAGCCAGATTTCCCCCTTTCCTTTCGTTATTTGATGTTATATTATCTCAACCTTACTTGGCCATAAGTCAGGCAGCTCCTGCAAGAATAAAACTTCGCAGAAACATATGATTTCTCTTTGTAAATCTGTAAACCATTTTTCCTTCTATTATGTGAAATATTGTCACTGTGGTCTTAGTTATGTGCTGAGTACATTGTAAAGGCACTGCTCAAGTGCAGAATGCCCCGAATCTCCCTGTTACTGTAGTGATCATGTGGATGCCAAAATACAAAAATAATTTGTATGCAAAAAAATCCAGCTTTCGTTTCTAAAATATTCATAACATTTTCCAACAGAAATGAAATCTTTATCCAAAGAATATGTAATTAATCATTTTAAATTAATGGATCCAAAATTAAGATGATGAGAATAGGTCTTTTGTGTTTTGGTAGCATAATGTGTTTGCCAAGGGGCTTACCCTAACTTACGTTAATTAGAAGATGGAGAAATGAGGGAGTGCTTTAAAATGAAGAGCTGCGTAACAGCTGACATTGAAAATAGATTTTTAATAACTTCTAAAATGTTTTCTAAAATAAAACGGAAAAGAAAATGTTTTAAGCTGTTTGATAAAAACTGCTCTCAAGAAGCCCATAGTGTATTTTCTCCAGAAATTCTCCTGGCTACAGGCATATTCATAATCCCAGACCAGTAGAGACATACTTGTCACACCCAATCCTCTTGTCTTCTCAGCAGTTTGTTTTGCAGGAATAATTCCTCCTCCTATTGCCTCAATTTTTAAGTGCGACAGACTGTAGGTAATGAGTATATAAAATGACATTCATCTCCAAGATAGTAAATGTCCTAACTGAGGTCATTTTTAAGGTTAGAAATAACCAACATTTGTATGCACTTGAATCATCTGTGTAAAGGCACACATGTGCTTAAATAAGGTTGGAATTGTATGGAATTGTCTATAAAGTTATAAATTACAGTGTTTAGAAAACACTTGAAATGGGCACTGAGAAACTGTGTAATTAAATAAAAATTGAAAGCCTTTGAACATGTCTAGATTAGGGTAATGGCCTCACAGACATAGATCTCATATTTTCTTTTTAATAACAGTAAAATATTTTGTTTACGTACATTCACTTTAAAACTCAATTTAAAAAGCACCGCGTATACGGCATCTACGCACAAGTTTACCGTATATTTAAAGAGAGATTTTAATGAGGCATGGCTGGAAATCTATAAAGATTTGCGTGTCAACACTAGTTCCATTACAGGAAATATTTTCCTTCCTCTATTTTATTTCTAAAAATATGAAATGATTGGTGAGTGTGGAGCCTAAGAAGGAAGAAGTGCTTGAAAAAATACGTAGAGATTCTGAAGGTGGGATTTCTTCCTTCCTTTCTTTCTTCCTTTCTATCAAAAACAAGAATACATTTGTACAATGGTAAAATTACACAGAATATGAGATGCAGGATGCAACATTACATCTGCAGCGATAATGTAGGGATGCTATTAACAGTTCAGTGCTCTACCATGTATGGACATTTAGAACGTCCTCGGCATGTTTGCTGAATCAGATAAACTTTTAAAAATCATTATTTGTCTATTTGTCAAAACTTCAAAATTTAGAGCCTTTTAATTTTGTACAATTCAGAGTGGTTGCAAACCAAACATTATTACAGTAAACAAACATATTTAAAAAAAAAAAAAACAGAGAAAGGAGGAAGGGAGGGAGGAAGGAAGGAAAGATGAAAAGATGATATAAAATAAGAAGAGTATGGAAATAGAGGGAGAAATAACTTTGGAGGAGGGCAAAGAGGACAAAGTTAAAATCAGGATGGAAAGGGTCTGACAAAAGAATCTAACGTAAACTTTTATAAATGGAAACAAAGTAAACATCGCGAATATACCCTTAACAAACTCCAGTTCTGCAAGCTTTTCTGCTGCCACACAAAACTGTGTTTTTCAAGAGAATAGGTTACAGCAGTTACTGGCCTTCGAATAACGGCATGCAGAAATAGGGCAGTAAGTCTGACAGGGCTCACCATAGAGCTTCACTCTCTACCTTTTCAGTCCTGACCCTTCTGCTCCTAACCACATGGAATCCATCTCATTCGAGGACATAGACTCTAGAAGAGGGTTTTGAGGAAACTAGGTCTGCTGCTGGCTATTCTAACAGCATGCCACAGGAAAGTTTTATTTCCAATTGATTGGTTACAAATATAAATATCGCTTCTAATGAAAGCAACTTTGAACTGCTGGAAATGTTATCTGTAGGAGTCTGGGGTTTATCAAAAGTCAAATATAGCTTTAATCACATCAACATGCTAATTACAGGCAACAATAAAAGCTTTAAGAAATGATCCTGCCGGTTTTATTACTATTGACAGTCACTGAGGTATATTTATTTCGAGAGGTAATTGTCAGAAGACTTTCACCAGCAAGGCTTGTTTGTATAATTGCGTGTTATGCAAGCTTATCTGCTGATCGGCTCCTGCTAGTTACATAGTTCTCCCACTGCCTCAGAACACAGAAGCAATTAAAAAAGAAAGGCTCAGGGAGATGGTTTTTCAGTAGTTCATTTGTGAGGGATTAAAAAAAGAAAGATCTAATGTGCCCTGAAAAAAAACAATATACTAGCAAGAGAAATGTTATCAGTCACTAAAAATTAAGTGAATTAAGTGAATAAAAATACAAGCAGTGAGAAAGAGGTAGATGGAGAAAAACAATAAACGGCCACATATGTCCCAGCACCTCTGGCTTTATGATTTATTGTGGGTTTATTACATAATTTCTAAAAGTGCCTAACTTAGAAGTAAGAGTCTTTTTTCCTAAAAGTTGATAACATCACTGCAAATCTGCACAGCCGCAAGTGACTTTCCATCCAAATAAACAAAGGCCAATTTACAGTTGCTGCCCTGAGCATTTTTTTTTTTAAGGCTAGGACACCTGAAACATATTTTTAAAAAAATTTTTCCATCTTATTTTTAATGAGAAACTGACTGCATTGTGAATGGACTAGAGAGGGAAAAATAAGCCTTTCAAACTATATTTTTGTGCCCTAAAGAATCATTCAACTCTAAAAGGGAAAAAAAAACCCTCTAATTTAAAAAATATCATTATATGAAAAGGTGTTCAGCTGGAGCTAATTCTTTCCATTCCCAAATACTGGCCTCAGTTCAGTTTCCATTTCATTCAAAGCAATTAAAAACGTGGCAAATCCTTGATCAATTTTTTGCCCTTAAACAGGGTTAGTTCTGAAGTTGTTGTCACATTTTAATGGGTTCAGTCTCAGTTTATTCAAGAGACAATCAACTGTTTGCATTTACAAACCCTATAAAAAGTAAGAGCTTTTAACCTTTTGAATGCATTAATAAAATGCTAATGACATCATGACCAAGACCACATTTGGAGGTCCCAAAAAAACTCCAAATGATCGTTGTGAAAAGAAAACAGAATTTTAATCAAATGATGTGTTATTTTAATGGCCACTTACAAAACAGAAGATTTATTGAGACGCATAAAGTTTGTTTGCATGAGGGAAGGCAAGCTTTTAAGAATTACCCTCTTCTGGGTCTTTTCCCTCTAGTTCCTTGCAACATAATACTACCAAATCTTTGTGAATTGTGACTCAAGCCTGCAGTCTTATTTCTCTCAGAAAATAAAAGGGAGGCTGGAGAGAAAAAAAAAGTGGTGCCAATTTGTCTGCCCAAGCTCTGATTATTGGATGCAGAATTTTTTTTTTTTTTTTTTCCTTTCAGGAGAGAAGAATTTGGTGGGAATGTTTCTCCCTTCAGGGTGAGATATCTGATATCCACCCCGAGACCAGTCATAAAGCCAAACTTTCATCCAAAACTGCACAAGGGAAAAAAATTAAGTCTTTGGATAAAATTCTCATCTAAATTTGCAGCAGATCTCTAGTTTCCGCTGGGCAATTATGGCTCTTTTTTCCATTTCTGATTGCAAAACACATCGGTTTTCAAAAAAAGTTATTTCTGATAACTTGAGAACCTTCGATCCCTACGCCCCCTCCCCCAATTCTCCTTCCTCCCTTTGAATCTCTGTTCCTCATTTCTTTCTCTCCTGTCTAGAAGTGCTATCCAGTGACCCCTGGTGCTGATTAAAGTTGCTCACATGACCCCTGAATACATTTTATTACACTAGCTGGTCATAAAACTTGCTTAAACTGCTGGCTTATCCAAACTTCTGCCTCTTCTGTGGAAAACCCCACATCTAGCCCAACATCAGGCAGGGAAAACACAAACAAGCAAACCAAGGAAGGGGAAAGAGGGCTTGAAGACAGTCTTTGTCAATAGTGGTCCTCCTGACAGATTGGTGAGAACAACTTGGAATAAAGACAGATACTCGAAAGCGTGTTTGGGGAAGCAAGTTAATGTTAGTGCAGGTGGGGCAGGGAGAAGCGGAAACATAAGGAAAATGGGAAGAAAAAAAAAACAACTTTGGTGTTTTGTTCTTTTCCTGAAACGGATGTCACAACACTGAAATAACTTGCAAGGTGAAAGTAAGGCATAACTAATTAGCATAGCTACCACAAGGCATCTCTGAAAACAACATACCACTAAAAATGAATCCCCGGCAAACACTTCATTGGCTTCTGGAAGCAACATGAGGTGGATAGAAGGTTTTGCATATTTTTGTATTTACTACATCGAGGAAAAAGAGATATTATTTTATTTATAAGGCTCAAGAGAAGCCAATTTGCAGTTACCATCAGTTTAGTTGTTCTCCTGGACTGCTGGGCACTGAAGGGAGACAAAATCTATATATTCACAATCCTAAATGAATAGGATTCCTGAGGCCAGCTAAGGCATGGTAATGCTTGTAGGAGAGGCCAGAGAAATCAGGGTTTGAAAGGAGAATGGGGCTATCAGGAATTAACAAGTACTAAGCCCTGGACCTTCCCTGACGCTAAAATGTGTGTGTATCAAATCCAACGTAACATTGGAAATAAAAAGTATTTTAAAATCCATCTCCACTCACAAAGTCTGAAAATATCTCAGCAGGGGGAGTTCTGATCTCTGAACCAGAGTAAAAGGGGACCATCCGGAAGTCGGCTGATAGATGTGCACCTCTTCAGTTCTGCAGACCGTACACAAGTGCTGCGTGTTGCCTCATGGGAAACCACATGAAGATGTGAGTTAGCCCTGGCAGCTCTCTGGCCAACCACAGTAGAGATCCACAGAGGCAGGAGAAGGAGACACCTTTTACACCTCCTCCGTCAGGTCCACACTCTTTGTTCAGAGTCCTTGGCATCCCTAAAGTCCACAATGACAGACTCCCAAAGAGCTGGGCAATCTTCAGTACTGCTGTGGTCAACAGGGAGTCCCTGAGTGGTGCAAATGGGTAAGCACTGGGCTACTAACCAAAAGGTTGGCTGTTCAGACCCACTCAGAGGCACCTCAGAAGTAAGACCTGGCAATCTGCTTCTGAAAGGTCACACAGCCTTGAAAACCCTGTGGAGTGCAGTTCTATTCTGCACACTTGGGGTCACCATGAGTCAGAATCGACTCGATAGCAACTAACAACAACAACAACAATGGTCTACAGCCTACATCATTCTCACCCTAGCTAGAATCCTTAATAAAATAAACTCGAGGGCCAAAGTGAATTATTAATGATTATTTAATTGGCATCTGGTAATTAAAAAGATATCTGTATTAGTTATCCTTGGAATCATTTCTTCTATGTTATTGTTTAAACCCTTAGGAAATTTGCTGCATCATTCTCCCTTTTATCCAAATAAGGAAGTAAAATATGACCATAAATTCAACTGCACTAGAGACTAGAAATGGCCACTTTTTCTTTATAGCTTTTTCATATAGTCACTAAGCAAAAGTCAAGCATTCCCTCAAAGACACTCCTTGTGGGAAAGGGCCATATAAACCAGAGACTTCATCAGCCTGAGACCAGAAGAACTAGATGGTGCCCAGCTACCACAATAACTGCCCTGACGGGGAACACAACAGAGAGTCCCTGATGGAGCAGGAGAAAAGTGAGGTGCAGAATTCAAATTCTAGTAAAAAGACCAGACTTAATGGTTTAATTCAGACTGGAGGTACCCTGGAAGACGTGGCCACCGGGCTCTCTGTTAGATCAAAACTAAAACCACTCCTGAGGCCAACTCTTCAGACAAAGATTAGACTGGACTATGGGATATACAATGATACTCACGAAGAGTGTGCTTTTTAGCTCAAGTAGATTCCTGAGATTAAATGCGTAGCTCTTGTATGGAGGCAAGATGAGAAGGCAGAGAGGGTCAGGAGCTGGTTGAATGGACCTCATACCACCAAGAAAGCAGTGCCAGGAGCAGAGCATGTCCTTTGGACCTGGAATCCCTGTGCGGAGAAGCTCCTAGTCCAGGGGTACATTGATGAGAAGGCCAACAGAGAGAGAAAGCCCTCCCCTGGAGCTGACACCCTGAATTTGGACTTTTAGTCTACTTTACTGTGAAGAAATAAATTTCTCTTTGTTAAAGCCATCCACTTGTAGTATTTCTGTTGTAGCAGCACTGGATGACTAAGACAGCCATTAATCCTGTCCAGTGTATTTTTTATTTTAGACATTGTGGTTTTCAGCTCTAGAAATTTAATTTGGTTCTTTTTTTATGTCTTCCATGTCTCTACTTAACATGTTGAATCTTTCTTCTAGCTTCTTGAACTTACAGAATGCAATTAGAATAATTGTTTTAATGTCCTTGTCTACTAGTTCTCATCGTTTGTGTCATTTGAGTTGTTTTTGATTGATTAGTGTTTGCCACATTGTTGATCACATGGGTTGTATGTCTAACAATTTTTGCCTGGATGCCAGACATTGTGAATTTTACCTTATTGGGGTAGTTTTGTTTTGTTTTCTATAAATATTTTTGAACTTTATTCTGGGCCATGATTAAATTACTTGGAAACTGTTTGATTCTTTTGAGTGTTGCTTTTAAGCATTGTTAAGCGGGACCATAGCAGTGTTTAGACAGGGACCTATTTTTTGTTACCTTGAGACAAAAATTCTTCCGAGTACTCTGCTCAAAGCTCCATGCCTCATGGTTTTCCATTCTGGCTGGTGAAATTGTTCCCTCTAACCCTCTCATCTAGTTTTTCCTGCAGTCTTGGGTATTTTGTCACATACACTTGCTGATAAGTACTCAGCTGACTGCTTGAGAAGAG
This sequence comes from Trichechus manatus latirostris, assembly GCF_000243295.1. Taxonomy (NCBI): domain Eukaryota; kingdom Metazoa; phylum Chordata; class Mammalia; order Sirenia; family Trichechidae; genus Trichechus; species Trichechus manatus. The sequence continues at coordinate 4,735,881 of NW_004444053.1, forward strand.
CCCTCTGCAGATGTCCAGAGTTCTCCCTCTGTGCAGATCTCCTTTCTCTGGTCCTGTGCCATGCAAAATCTAGCTGTGCCACACTCCCCAGGCTCCCAGCTCTGTATCCTCAAGTCTGGGAGACTGCCGAGCTCCACCTACACGCCCTCATCTATGCCCTGGCTTGTAAACGTTCTCTGGGCTCTAAGTTGGGACAATTGTAGGGGTCACTTTTATTTGTTTCCCATCTCTTAAGGGTAATTTTCTTTCATTACCTCATGCCTGATGTTTTGAAAAACAATTTTTTCTGATATCTTAGTTAATGTGAGTTTAATGTGAGATGATTAATCCATTTTGATGGGAAGCAAAAGTCTCCATGTCTTGAACACTCAAAATCTCACAGTGGTCTAAGCTAATAGTTTTTAGTGTTTTTTTTTTTTGGCAATGTAGTTCCTTAAAATATTGATAGGCTAAACACTTTAAAAATGTAGTAGGTTTCTCATCTATTTTCTTACAGTCACTTCCATGTGCCAGTAATCACACCCTGAATCTTTTTCAGACATAGTTTTCAGATCTTCTCTATTTCTTTGCCTTGTCATCTTTACACTCCTTTTTCTCAGCTAAGTACTAGCCACCTTGAGGTTTTCAGGCTTGAATGTGAGAAACTTAAATATGATCCTTTTTTCCAACACGGAGGTTTTACTGGGCATGTTTGTTTAAAATCTTTTTTTTGTTGTTATTGTTGTCATCACTGACTCATACTCTTTGAGGTTGATAAGCAATCAGCTTTTCCAATCCTGCATCACCCCAAATTTCTGTTCTCTCTATTTGTTTTCATTTTTGCTTGAAAATTGACCAATTTTTTCTGAGTTCATTGCTTTCTAGTAATATTTTGACAAAAGCCATCACCAATAGCTAATATTTACTTCTAATTGTTGTTTTTTTTTCTAATCTCTTCTGCTATTCAGATGGTCTGATATGCTGCCAAAATTACCACAAGTGATGTTTTATCATTTTTTAATTTTGCTACTGAATATCACCAATTTCTGTATTTCCTTCCATTGGTATCAATTTCTCCCTGCCTGCTGCTCACAAATACAAGGCATATATTTTAGATTTTTAATTTCAGCAACACCCCACTTCAAAATATTAATCACTGAATTAGGATAATTAATGTAGCTGCCAAAGAGGAAAATGCCCAAATCAAAAAGGCTTAGCAAAATGAGTTTAATTTTCCTCATGTAAATTTTGATGTGAATTAGCAATCTTCCTCTAACTCATAGCTATGCCATCTGGAGCATGTGAACTCAAGATTGTCAAGGCAAAGGGAAAGAGAGATGGAAGAGGTACATCATTTCTTAACTGCCTCAGTCATTTTTCTCACAATCCATTGGCCAGAACTTGTTATATGGCCACAGCGCAGATGCAAAGGTAGTTGGGAAATGTTATGAGGTACAAGGAATATTTAGTGACTCTTAACTAGCTCTGCCACATTATGCTAACAACTCAGTGTGTAATATAGCCATTCACATTTTTCTCTATGGTCATATCCTTCTACATATAAACGTATATATTAATATATACTCACATGGAGTTTTGTCATTGTTTGTTTTATAAAAATGGTATCATATTTATAATTCTCTGAATCTTTCCTCCAACTCAACAATATCTACTGGAAATCTTCCAGATCAACTGGTAGACCTCTAATTCATTCTTTTTTAATGACTCCATAATATTCTACCGTGTGGTTGTACCATAATTTTTTCTACCATTCCTACACTGAGATAGATTTACTTTATTATTTTATTTTTGCCACTAGCAATAATGCTTCAATATGTATCCATTCATATAAAATGCTTTTTTAAAAAAATTTTTTGTCATTTTCTCCCCCATATGGATAGAGTTTCAGGAATGGAATTTACTGGATTAAAATGTATATGATTTGTTGATTTTAATATTTTTCCATATTGGTTCCCATAAAGGCTGGAACTGTTAATGCTTTCACCAGCAATATATAAGAGAATCCATGTCCCCATGAACCTGACAACAATAGATGTTTCACTACTTTTTAAATTTTACCAATCTAATGAGAAGTAAAGAGATATCAAGGAAATCCAAATTGAAGAATAGTTTCACATACTGGGTGACCAATCGGTCACTCCTTTATATATTCTTTGCTGTTGGGATTCCTGTTCCATTTTTGTCAATTAGCAAGAGCTTTTATTATTGTAGTTAGTAAATATCTGTTGATCTTTTGTATTGCAGATATTTTTCTCCAAATCAATTTTATATGTTTATATATAACATATTTAATACATAATATAATGATATATAAAATATTGCATAGGATGTCATATATTTTGCCATTCAAATGGTTTAATTTTTGTATCATCAAAAATGTCTTTTATGCTGCCGAGTCTTTCCTAACCCTGGATTGAAGCTTTTGTGTAGTGGATTCTCTTGCAATATTTTATTATTATATTTAGATTTTTAATTCATCTGGAATTTATTCATGTATAAAGTAGGGTCCAATTTCATTTTCTTTTGGATGAGTAATGTTCTCTGTCAGCACTATTTATTAAATAACCCATTCTATTTCCACTTTTTATGTATTAAATCATGTATTTTCTGAGATTCTCTATTCTTTCCTTCTGATCTATTTGTTTCTTCCTATGCCAGTAATCATAGTAATTAGATTTCAATTGTTTAATACTATATTCTGATATGTAGTAAGGCAAGTCCCTATTCACTGTTCATCTTATCAAAAATTTTTTGGCTATCTCAAAAATGTATGCTTCTTTGTAAACTTTAAGGTCTTTTTATGTTATTCCGTCAAACATCTGTAAAGATTAAAATTGAAATTACATTAAAATTGAACATTAACTTTGGCAGTTTGACATTTTCATTATATCAGGTCTTTCCACCAAAGAATGTGGAAAGACTTTTTATTTGTAAAGATTTTATTTTATATCTTACAATAAGATTTTATGTTTTTCTTCATATGAGTCCTGTTTCTTTTTTGAAATTTTTATCTCCAAGTATTGCATAATTTCTTTTATGTGATTTACTTGCTACAACCTACTTCAAGATAATGTTCAGTACTAACAGCATTCTACTCACTCCTGTCTTTTTCATGATTTTTATTCAAATTGCTTTAGTGTTTTGGCCACTTAGGATAAACTTAGCTGTTGACTTCTGGTAAATTTTCTTTTTAAAAATTAAGAATTACTACTGAATTTATTAAATAACTTTTTAGCATCTAGTGATGTGATCATGTGGATTTTTACCCTCAAATTTTTTGATATTATGAATTATCTTGATAGTGAAATATCCTTTAATTCCTGGAATTTGCCCTGCCTTTTAAAACAATTACTTATTCTTTTTGTATATCACAAGATTCTATTTGTTAATATTTTGTACGGAAGTTTTTACATCAATATCTATAAGTGAGATTGGTCTTAGCTTTTCTCTTTTGCACTCTTATCGTTAGGTTTTGATATCAAAGCAATGCAGTCTTCATAAGATAAATAAGAGAGTTTTTCCATCTTTTTCTCTGAAATAGTAAAAATAACATTGCAATTATCTGTTTTTAGATTAAACCTTTCTATGGATCCATCTTTTCCTGCTACTGTTTCCAGTGGTAAATCTTTAATTGTTTGACTGTCTCTTCTGTGGTGACCATGGAAATTTTTCACTTCTTCTTGAGTTTTCAATAATTTTTGTTTGCTAGGAAATTCTTCTTCTTTTTTAACTTTTTCAAATTTATTGCTAAAAATTATGTAAACTATTCTTTCATAACTCTTTTCATCTTTTCTGAATCTACAATGCATCTTTTTAAATTCTTAATCTTTATCTATTGTTACTTTATCTCTTTTTTCCCTAAAACAATTTTTTTTCTCAAAAATCTGTCTTTTGGGTTTATGTATTTTCTCATCAGTCCTTTCAGTTTGCAGATTACAACTTTTATTTAAACTTGAGGAAATTATTTTACTATATTTTATTGCTTCTCCTTTTGAGCCTTCTTCTTTTGAGCTTCCATTATTCACATGTGGGGCTCCTGCTGTATCCTCCAAATCTTTTTCTTTGGCTGTGTGATTTCTATATCTATGAGATGTTTTGAGTTTTGGGATATTACTTTTACTTGATATTCTGGGCCACTAATTTAAGTACCAGAGGTAAGCATCCATCTTATGAGCTAACTAAATTACTGACTTGTTCAGTTTGGATATTCTAATTTCAGGAACAGGAAGTATGTTTGGGCTGCACTTGAGTTTTTATAAATTGTTATCTGTCGCCTTCTGCAACTCTGGAAGTGTTCTGGACATTATGACCCATCCTCTTCCTGTTGTCTGCTGAGCCCTCCTCAACTGATTATTTTTCATTATAAATTAATTGTCGAGTTACTGGAATGCCCCAAGTCACTAGAGGCTCTTGAATGGTGGAAGGTGAAGCAGTCTTTACCAACAAGGGACTTGGTCCCTGTTGGGACACGTGTGAAAATCTTCCCGCTCCAAGCTATTCTCCCACTCCTTAAATCCCAAAGATAATGGGAGGTCAGCCAATCTAATTTGCTCCTCCTTGACTCTTGAAGGGCAGGAAGACCCAGCACATTCAAAGGAACTAATGCCAACCTTCTCCCAAAGATCCATACCATCCTAGAATCAGGCACTTCTCAGGATCCACAGCTTCTCACCTTAGGGATCCCCACATCTGAGATCCAGATTCTCTCCTACCCCATGATGAAAAGAGCCCCGTACAAGGTGTCTCCTTTGGGTATTCCGTGGAGCTCAATATCACGTGAACAAGTATCAATTAGCTTCAACAGCCTTGCGGGTCAGAAAGCAGAGTACACTGAAGCTGAAAGAAAAAGGAAAAGAAGCTACATGCAAGTTATTACCTTCCTAGAAACTTCCCACTATATTCTGTAGCATTAATTGAAATTGGGAGAACACAGTAAAAAAGTGGTAACCAAAAAAACAAAAACAAAAAGAACAAACCCATTGCCATCGAGTTGATGCCTATAGGACAGAGTCTATAAGATAGAGTCTATAGGATGATGTCTATAGGACAGAGTAGAAGCGTCCCATAGGGTGTCCAAGGCTGAAATCTTTATGGAAGCAGACTGTCACATCTTTCTCCCGCAGAGCAGCTGGTGGGCTCAGTCTGCTGACGTTTTGATTAGCAGCCAAATGCTTAACCAGTGTACCACCAGGGCTCCTTCCAAGAAGGTAGTAGGGGCTGTGAAAAACTGGGGCACCCTACTCTATTATTGCCAAGTGTTACAACATCTCACCATTGTTTTCAAGAGACGTCATCAATTCAGAATTTTCTGTAAAATCTTTCCATTTCAAAATACTGATGACTAGTTCAAAATTTTTTAATAAGTACTGTGTGAGTTAAAAAAAAATGTCTGTAGATTGAATTAATTTTGCAGACTACTAGATTGGGTCTTTGGAATAGATGGTACTCTGAATGATAGACATTTCTAACTTTTAAGTTCTGCATCACGAAGGGCAACTATAATGCTCTCTCTTTAGGCAAGCTCCTTAGAGGCAAAACTGTGTCCTCTACTTAGTTTTGCATGCCCCAAGGTTTCAAGTATAGCATAAAATTTGTTGTTGTTGTTAGTTGCTGTCAAGTCGATTCCAACTCTTGCAACCCATGTATTACAGAGTAGAACTGTTCCATAGGATTTTCTTGGTTGTAAGCTTAACAAAAGCAGATCACCAGGCCTTTTGTTCTGCAGTACTCCTGGGTGGGTTTGAGCAGCCAAGCGCAAACCATTTGCGCCACGTAGGGACCTTAGCATAAGGTATACACACATAGTTACGAAATGAAGACAGATAACCCTCGCTGCCAGTGTCAAAAACTCATGGGTCATTAGTCTTGCTTTTCTGAACATAAAGAGTACTGCAGTAAAGGAAGCTGCTAACGTGGCAATTGAAAATGCAAAAGGGCTGAGGCATAGGGTCATTAAAAAATATATAAATAAATAAAAATTCCCATAAATTGCTCTTGGTGGAAATAAGTAATATGTACACTTAGTCATGTGGATTTGAAGATTTCATAGTCAAACAATCAGCTAAATACACAGTTTCTGGGTACAGAGTGCCTGTTAAGGTAGAGTCTAAGGATGGATCCAGAACAATGGATTTTCATTTTTTTCTATTTGCCATGTTTCCCTAACAGACTCTTGCAGGGCAAAGAAAAACAATGAAAACATTGTTCCCCTTTTTACAAGCACAGAGTCTGAATATTATAACGCAGAAGAAATGATTGAGATGAGAATTCAAACAAAATTTCAAAATATGAAGGAGGAGGGTCATAAACCCGGGTTTTGAATTGCAAGCCTGCTTAATCCTTGTTTGGACTCTGATGGTCTGTTCATCCTAGTGCTGTCTGTATTAACCTGAGCCCTATTCTTAATTATAACCTGCTTTGGGTGTTCCTAGATGACATTAACATGCATGGGATTAGATAGACAGCACCAGACACACTGTATAACAATTGTGGCAAAATACCATGTTCCCTCGAGAGTGTGGAGAGAGAGGCAGGCAAAATCCCTAGTGGTTTCCACAAGCCTGCATCAAAATACTGTCTAGACTTTCAAGGCAGCTATTATTATTCTGAAAAAAGTATGTCATCCTATTTAGCCAACAGAATTTCCTGGGCTAATCACTAAACCATTCTGATTTTCTCTCTAATTTTAAATTTCTTTATTAGGTTTCTCTTAAAAGACACTTTTTGAAATTTTGAAATATGAATTTCAATACAGACTCTTTAACCTCAAAGACTATCGGGTCCACTAATATGTAATAGAAATATATAGGGTTTAATGAAAAACCAAACCCGTTGCCGTCGAGTAGATTCTGACTCATAGTGACCCTATAGGACAGAGTAGAACTGCCCTATAGGGTTTCCAAGTAGCGCCTGGTGGATTTGAACTGCTGACCTTTTGGTTAGCAGCCGAGCTCTTAACCTCTGTGACACCAGGGCTCCCTAGGGTATACTACTATACATTTATCTATAAGCTGTCTGCTTTCAAAGAGAGGATTTGAGGTGTGCGATTCTGAGTAAATGAAAGAGACACAATCAGCGCTTCCTGCCTGGGAATTCAAGAATCTAACAAGTGCACCCAAAGAGTGCCAAACATGGCAATTTTCTCCAGAACTGTCACATTGCCCCACTTCCAAAGGATATGACGCCTGCAGAGTTCACAGCTGTGTGTCACCGCAAGTTTAAATTTGACACTGGTGATATCATAACCATGGAATATAATTTTTAAAAAATTCACAGCCGAGTTTTTAGATTACATGTAGCTATGAGTCAGAATTGACATGGCGGCAACTTTTATTTTTCTTTAAGTTGTCATTAAGAAGTGAGCTATGTGGAGTTTTGGCAGAGACTACTGACGTTACAGGATTCACAATGAAAGGTATTTACTTTATTAAAGAATTGGCTGTGTCACATGCTGGGCTAGGCCTTTCACATACATTATCTCATTTAGCCTCACAACAGCCCCATGTGATCAGTATTATTATCCCAATTCTATGTGTGAGCAATTTAAGGCTTGGAGTGGTTTAATACCTTCTCCAAGGTCACACAGCTGGTAAGGGACTGAACGAGGAGCCTCACCTAGGTCTGCCTGACTCCCAAGCATGTGCTCTTTCCCTTACAACTGGAATGTTTAGAATTCAGATTAAATTCCATTTTGGCCTGCATTAAAGACATGCTCTGTGGTGTCTCTCTGGAGTCCGATAAAACAGTCTAAGGAAAACAGCTGGTTCACTCCCTGACAAAGTGTAACATACCACAGTAGGAGGGTCACCTACCAGAATAAAATCATGGCAGGACAAAGCTTGCCCTCCATCATCCCCACTCATGGATGCCATGATATCTGAAAGTCCACTATGAGTTTCTTCCTTAATGCCCTCTTTTAAAAATCTCTTTCTTTGGAAGGGAGGAAGGAGTTATTCATTAAATAAATTCACTCTCAGGTGTCTCATCACTGATCAGATGTGCCTTCTCCTGAGAGGAGAGAAAAGTCAGTCAACAGGTTTTGGGTGTGTGGGAGGCAGTGAGGCTGAAAAGAAGAATCGAAATCCACCAAGAAGGGAAAGAACACTGTCCATTTCATCTCCTGCTATGGGGTCACTGAGTCAGAATCGATTCGACGGCATACAGCCACAACAGCAGGAGCAGCAGCTTAGGTCAAGTCTAGACACACTACTTAGCAAAGAGGAGAAAACAAAATTTTGGGGTACTTTTCTTTGGATAGTCTGGAAGCTTGGGATGGGTCTGAAATTTGTAGCCATGTTCTGGATTTGAAGAGATCTGCCTAAAAGATAACAATTTTTTAAAAATTCAACTCTAGTAGTCACTGATGATTTGTGTCATTTTAAAGGTCAAGCATTGATATCAAGTTCTTTTCTGAATTATTAGCTGTTACAGTTTGATAATACTATACATGAAAGATATACTTTGAAAACCTGGGAGGAGAATTTTCTTCTCATCCTTCTGAATTAGACCTTTGAACTATCATTAAGTTTGAGGTCCAGATTGTGAATGTGGCTAAATCTGTTACTAAACAGCAAATTGTACAAAACCACAGGGAAAAAAATCTAGTGGGCTATTCTATCTCACTGACTTACCTGCTCGACTAGATATTGGAAATGACAACGTAACTAAATACAGAATGTACTACAGACCTTAAAAGACCCCTGGGTGGCACAAACGATTTGGGCTTGGCTACTAAGCTAAAGGTAGGCAGTTTGAACCCACTCATTGGTACCACAGAGAAAAGGCCTGGTGGTCTGCTTCCATAAAGATTACAGCCAAGAAAACACTATGGAGCAGTTCTATTGTATAATGCACAGAGTCGCCATGAATCAGAATTGACTCAACAACAACGGGTAAAGAGACCATAAGGGTTAAAAGACAAGAACCAAATTCCAAGCACTGCCCGTAGTGGGCAAAATGCAAAGTCCCATTTTTAAACAACTTTTTTCAAGGCTTCTAAAAAATCGCTCTGCTCTCCAGGAAGCACTGCCCAGCCTTGTCACAATGAGACAGCCTACAGACTTGGCAGCCATCTTGTGCAGTGAAAGACAAAGTGCCTGGCTCTGAGCCAAAGAAAGCCAAAGTGATCAATATTACATTTGAAAGCACCAACGGACCCTTTGTCCCAGGACTAGCGCTTCTGGGAGATGTGCCAGAAGGTTCACGTGTGCACACATGTGCACACACAGTAACATGATGATTCAGGAAGCCCAGTCATATGGGAAGATCAAAAGCACAGCAGGATATTCCTGTGACTCTGGCATTGGTCAGCAATACTTCAGTGTCCACATCCAAATATGAAGGCAGCTTAAAGAGTCTACAGATGGAAGATAAACAGAAACTTGAAAAAATGTACTAAGGCAACTTATTTTTCTTCTGTCGTCCTTCCACCTACCACAAGCAGCCCTAGTGTGTTGTCACTCACTCCCACACAGCACTTTGAAGTAGGACTCTGTCCCTGAGTCTACAGACTGCATGCCAGCCTGGCCTGATCTCACCTCTTTAAGCCTTCTGCCCTCCAGTGTGCTCACAGGTGTTTGGAGCATATATAGGGGATAGAAGGGAATATGTTTCTGGCACTGAACAAGATCCCGTTGCCAATTTAAAACCTACTATGTGACCTCACTTTCTTGGGAAAGAAAAAAGAAAGCCCATGTGGCTAATCAGAGAACACACACACATGGACACACACACACACACACACACACACACACACACCATTTCTCTGAAAATCAAGGCCATATTTGGGGTCAGAAAAGTATGTATTTAGTGGATAGCATTAACAAAAGGGCCCGATCAGGGAATCCTGCTACTGTTGCTCTTGCAAATAATTTTTAAGTATATGTGGAGCCAGGAAGGAAATGAAGATTCAACTCAGAACTTTTTAATACGTTAATATCTGCCTCTCTCATCATGTTTGCAGTTTTTACAGTCTTTGTTATAAATAGCTTCTCATCACATTTCTATGAGGGAGATCATCATAATTACAACCTTATGTTATGGGGGAGCAGAAAGAAGTGACTTGGCAAAGGTCATGTGGCAATGCAATGTCCTAGACAGGCAGAGAGCTGATATATCTGGAAACCATTGTGAGTTGAGCAGGGTGCAGGGCAGAAAACGGGCTCAGATTGCCCAGCCAAAGCTCAGAGCTTATTCACAAGAGTACTTGTGAATAAGAAGAAATCAAACTTTAGTAGCAATAACTTGACCAAAATCTGATTGGAAGCAATTCCAAAATTATTGTTTCCATGGTGAGACTAGGACTAAGACAGAGGCATTTGATTTGGCGTTTTAGTCGCTGCAAAATTTACTCTTAGCTGACAATCCATCCTTTGCGAAAGTGCTGTTTTAGCTCGTGTAAGGGTAAAAAAAAAAAGGTTGACATCAAGTCGATTCTGACTCGCAGCAACGCCACGTGTGTCACAGCAGAACTCTTCTCCATGAGGTTTTTTTATGGCCTATTTTTCAGAAATAGATTGCCAGGCCTCTCTTTCAAGGTGCCTCTGGGTGGTCTAGAACCTCCAACCTTTTGGTTATCAATCCAGCGTGTTAACTATTTACACCACCCCGGGACTCCCATGGAGGGTACTACTCCCTTAATGAGACTATCTAGGGGGCTACTTCTCTGTGTTTTAAAACACCAAGTTCTTGTATAGTCCACCCAGCTGTGTGACAAACCAGCAGTTACACCCTAGGATGCTGCTTAGGAGTAAGACCTGTATGTTTAAGTAATTTCAGAAATGAAATATCACGAAGATCATAATTTCTGCATGATGAATGAGCCCTTTCTCAGATCCTACCCAAAATGGATAGTTGCTCTTTTCCCACCAAAAATTTAAGGATAGAAAACCCCCATCTCCCACCCCAGCGTAAAAGACAGCAAGACTGAAAACTCCCAGATGAGAGAAACAGAGAGCCTTACAGTCAGTATTTTTATTTCTTTCTTTCTTTAATTTTATTTTTTTCCTAGCTAATCTTTCTTTTTTTTTAATTGAACTTTAGATGAAGGTTTATAGAATAAACCAGCTTCTTATTAAACATATTTATGACATTTGTTAACAACCCCATGACATGTCAGTACTCTCCCTTCTCAACTTTTGGTTCCCTATTACCAGCCTTCCTGTCCACTTCTGTCTTCTAGTCCTTGCCCCTGGGCTGGTGTGCCCCTTTAGTCTCATTTTGTCCTATGGGTCTGTCTAATCTTTGGCTAAAAGGTGAACCTCCAGAGTGACTTCATTACTGGGCTAAAAGGGTGTCGGGGGGTCATACTCTTGTGGTTTCTCCAGTCTCTATCAGGCCAGCAAGTCTGGTCTTTCTTTTTTGGAGTTAGAATTTTGTTCCACATCTTCCTCCAGCTCTGTCTGGGACCCTCTACTGTGATCCCCTTACAGTCAGTATTTTTCAGAAAATTCATGTTATCAGGCAATCATAGCTTCTGATAAATATAGTTGATTTTCTAAAAAACTGCACTTAACATATGAACTTTGAACTGTTGATAGTGGAGCAACTAAGAATTTTTGATAATTAATATTTAAATTCTGATGTATGGCTGTAAACATTTAAACCCTAAGGTATAGGACAAGACCATCATGGGATAGAGAAAAAGATTAGTAAAGGAGAACATGACCCAAACTGGACAACGACAGACACATCTCCCTCAGCCACATCTGAACAAGAGTAATTAACTGTTAATGTTCAGTATGGTTTATATTCCTAATATGTAAAATGTTTTGATTACAAAATATTGCAAACATACAAAAAATGGTATACTATTATCAGCCAGACTTTACAAATTTTAATGTATTGCCCTATTTGCCTTGTTGTTGTCAATTCCAACTCATGGCAATCACATGTGTTGCAGAGTAGAACTGCCCCATAAAGTTTCCTAGGCTGTAATCTTTACAGGAGTAGATTTCCAGGTCTTTCTCCTGAGAAGCCGCTGATAAGTTCCAGCCTCCAACCTGTCTGTTAGCAGTTGAGCGCTTAGCACCATAAGGGATCCTTAGATCTTATTTTTTTTTTTAAAAAAAAAAGAAGACATACTAGATACACTTGTGCTCACAATGGAACACTCCTTCCCTCCCCCTGGTCCTCTTCCCTTGCTTCCCTCCTCAGAAGTCACTACTGGCCTGAAATTGATATGCATTTTTGTTGATGTTTGTATACTTCCAGTACGTGTGGATGTATCAAAAATCATTATGTAGTAGAGGGTTGCTATGAGTCAGAATCGACTCGAGGACACACAACAACAGTATTGTTTGCATGTTTTTGAACTTTATCCAAATGGTATCATACTGTTTGCATCCTTTTGCTACTTTTTTCCCCACCCCACATAGTTTTCAATATTTGTTGAAGTTGATATATGTATATTTAATTTAGTCATTAGAACCATTAAAACTAGTCCACTTGTGTGTTTGTTCAGAAGGAGGGAAGACTGTTTAATGATAGGTCACTGTCATTATTTTACCTTTATGTTATGTATTTTATTTTGCATTTGCTTGGTTGTATTGAGGTCGATATACTTTTATGTGATTTTCCTGTTCATATCTTTTCCCCATTTTCCTATTGGGTTGTATGAATTGTTAATATTAATTTGTAAGAGTTCTTAATATATTCTAAATACCAAATCCTTGACAATGATATGAATTGCAAATAACTTACCTCTACTATGTGTCTTTCCATAAATGATTATAGATTGCTGTATATAAGGGCATGGCCCAAGTCTGTTCTTTAAGACAGCCTCTTCCACCCATATACAGCTGATAATGAGCAGAAACATAGCAACTTTGCTTAGCTTTTCTGTCAGCCTCATTCTTAGTTCCAGTTACAACTAGCTTTTGACCCTTGGCTCCATTTCCCTTCTTTGGCCCCAACTCTGATCTTTTGTATGACATTTAGACTTCAATGTCTCAGTTCTGACAGAATGTTCTTCCTGAAAATATTGCCCAATACTCAACTTTTGTCATCTCAGCTCTTTTCCTCCCTATATAGATTTTTCTGGATCTTATATAACTCACGATCCATGTTCTCATGATTGTGATAAGCTAGGTCCTTTGGTCTAGCATTGAAGTCCCTACCAAATGCTAAATCTTTATCGACCTGATTCATTTCTTCAGACATCCCAAGTCATCTTGTCCATTTATTCCTTTGTTTCTTTACGATCTGTTTTCCTACTCTTCATCCCCCTACCAGAATATAAGCTTCATAAGAGCAAGGACTTTTTTAACAATATTCTCAATATTTTATGAATGAATAAAGATCAAGTCTTTGCCCACCTCTGAACTTTGTAAACTTAACCCCAGCACAAGTCTTTCTAATTAAAGTTCTGTATGCTTCCCACACTATAATATACAGCTAGTCAATTTTAGTTAATAATTTTTATTGTCATTTTATTCTCACACCTCTGATATGTATGGCAACTTTGAAACATGGCTGCAAATTATTTGGCACTCCTGCCATAGTTGGGGTCTATGTCCTTTCCCCTTGATGCTGGGTGAGTTTGTGATGATGCATGACTTTCGTGGCTAAGTCATAAAAGGCTGTGCAATTTCCACCTTGTTTGCTGGAACATTCGTTCATGGAGTCTTGAATCATCATATAAGAAGTCTACCTATCCTGAGGCTGCCATGCTGTGAGGAAACCCAAACTATGTGGGATGACAGTCCCAACTGAGTCCAGCCTTTGAGTCATCCCGGACTAGGTACCAGATATGTAATAAAGAAGCCTCCAGATGATTCTGTCCTCCAGCTGTTCAAGTCACTCCCAGCTGTTTGAGTATCTCCAGCTGAGTCCATATAAGCCATGGAGCAGAGACAGGCCATCTCCACTGTATTCTGTCTCAATATCTGACTCACTGAATTAGTGGGCATAATAAAACAGTTTCTTTTTGAGTCTGAGTTGGTTTGTTACACAGCAATAGATTATTGGAACAAGAGAGTGTTTTATGTTCTTTAGACTAAGAAATTTAAACTCAAGTTTGTTAAGTAACTGGTCCAAACTCACTTAGATAATACATCTAGATCTGATTGGATTCAGAATTATAAGTAAGAAAGTAAAAGAACACTTTCATAAAACAATGGAAAAGGGAAATGTCAAATTATCTCTTGAGCTCAAGATTATGGATGGTATATAGAGTGGCTAGATCAAATAAACAACATCTTAAATTAAGGTTTATAACCAAGTCTTTGATTATCTGAACGTGCCAAAATTAAAACTCTACCACAGTAGATCAACTATTGAAAGAATAAATATTGATTTCTATACTTTTTAGCTTATGATCACACTTCTGGAGATATTAAAAATGAAATCAACAATAGAAGATCTCAGCAGGTATGCTTCTAAGATTTCTGATTTAAACAAATTATCCTGGAAGAACACTTCACCAAGTCAGGTTGTCAACCTGACAATGCCTTCCAGATCAAAAGTACTCTAGAGCTTGTATAACACAACTCATCATTATGACAGAAACCCAGTGTTGATTAGCACCAAAATTTAACATGTAAATGGATAAAGAGTCAGTACAGATGAGATTCTTATTAGTCCAGAAGTCACCCTCTAAGACAGAAGAAGACTACCAGACCATGCTTTAAATATCTCTCAGGGACATTTTATTCCATTCATCCCTCCCTCCTTAAAACTTCTCTTTGGATTCTATGACACTACTTTTTATTGGTTTCCCTGCTTCCTTATCTGGCTATTCTTTCTACGTAGTCTTCGGGGTACCTGTGCCTATGCCTACTCCAGGCATCATTCTCAGCCTTTGTTTCTTCTCTATGTCATTCACGTCAGTGGCTTAACCTGCCTGCTATATGCTGATGACGTCACATCTCTACCTCTAATCCAGATTTCTTTTGAAGCCAGATAGATAGTCTGCTCATAGGCCTGTTTCCTAGGCATATGGCCTTGAGCAAGTGCTGTGCTTGGTCTCCAATAAACTTTAGGAATTCAGCAGGGGGAAAAACTGTATATCTATATCCAACTTCTTCCTAAACAGGCTTACCTTGATGACCCATAGGTGCCACAAACTCAACATGCCCAAAAATTGAATTTGTTTTTATATTGTAAACTCAATAAGAATTTTGTCTAATTTCCTCAACTTTGTATATCCAACACTTAACAGAATGCCTGATACTTGGTATTTACTAAATAGGTGAATAGATGAATGAAGTATTCTAAAACTGCTTCCCTCCCAATAGTACCTGTCTTCTGAATGGAATCACTGACTCCTTACATTTGCCCAAGCCATAAACCTCTGAGTCATCTAGATTTTCCTCTTCTCTTGTCTTAACATACCCAACTGATCATCAAAGCCTGTCATTTCTACTTCCTGAATATCCACCACTCCTCCCTATCCCCATGACCATTGTCCTAGTTATCACTACCCCAATTCATCTTCCACATGCTTATTAGAGGGATAATTCTAAACACAAGTGCCACCATGTCATAGCCCTACCAAGCTCTGCTACTGAGCTACATGGCCTTGGGCAAGCAACTTAACTATGCTGTGCCTAATAGTGGGTTCTTGTGGTCTCAAATGAATTTACGTATAAGGATCATTTACAATAGAGCTTAACAGACGTTAAACGTCATTGAATGTTACCTAGTGCTTTTGTTATTAAAACAGTTGCTGTCTGAGTCAATGGAACTCATGGCTTTTGTTATCATAACCCAGTTTCTTCAATGAGCCCATATTGCCTACAGGAAAACAAAAACAAATCAGCAATACAAAAAAGTCCCTTTGCTAGACAAACAAGACCTTTCCTATCTGATTCTCCCCACTGGTCCAGCCTCATTTCCCACACTTCTCCTCAATCTGAATGCTAGCAGTACGAAATCACTTAGCATAATTCTATACACACCAGGCTTCTTTATATCTTTCCACACACTATTGTCATCCCTTTGTAAAGTCCCTTTACCATTTAAGCCTCAGCTTTAATACTGTGTACTCTGATAAACTTTGCCTGATATCTGTAAATAAATTCCGGTGCTCCTCTAAATGTACTATGTAATTTTGTGCATATTCCACTTACAGCTATTACCTCACTTTATTATTATATTTTTTAGTTGCATTTCTTTATCTTCATTAAGTAGCATGCTCCTTTTGGGCAGAAATGGTTCTTTTTTTCTTTCCCCTAGTACCAGGGTCTGGCATTTAGTATGTATTCAACATTATTTGTTGACTAAATGACTAAACCACCCTATTATTAAATCATAAGAAATTGGCCTATATTATTGATGGGGGATAATATTTTGAACAAAGGAAAAACCCACCATTATTATTCACAACTCTGTTGAAAAACTCCAACTCTGCACATTCAGTGATGTAAGCAAGTATGCAAATTTATCATTGAAGAGTCCCTATAGTTTGTGATATACAAAATTATAAACACGTGCTTGTAGTTGAAGTTGCCTAATTTCTATGTGTCCATCTATGCCCAGCTGACATTGTTTTTGAAAGGTAACTAAATAATATTCCAATGTTAACTATCATTTTGTGCTTAACTTCAGTTCTACCATATGTTGTAGAGAAAAAACATCACAAAGTTTAGTAAAGCAAAAAGAAAGTTTTATTCAGCATGTATTCAAAGAGGCAAAAGTGGAAAGTGGACAAGCATGCTGCCAGAGCTAATGTCTGCCCCAATCCGAGGAAGGTTACAGAATCATCAGTATATATTAACATCACAAAATGAGTAGAATCATTGAAAGCTTCACCTTTTCACAGACTGGCTAGAAATTGTGAACTTACATTTTGAATAATCTTTCTTAACAATCATTGGAACAGGTTTCAATAACGACAGTCAGGAGGGTCTTCACTGGTCCAACAAATTTCTATTCACTAAATGCTAATAGAAAAAGATAAGAGTGGAAAGTCTTTTGTGTTCTGTTTGACTGGCTTTATGTGAAAGTTTCTCTGAAAGATATTTTAATTCTCTAAAAGATAATTTCCAAGATCATCCCACCTATTGTCTTTATCTCAGGGCCCAGTAGATGTGTCCTTTTGAGTCTTTGTGGGCCCTTGTGGGCTCAGCTCTAACTGGGTCACATGTCTCTATGCTCAAGCGCAGGGAATATAATGATTCCAATATTATTTTCTAAATCACATGTCAAATTACCTTTTTTTTTTTAACAACGGTGCTTATATATATGTTAATGTCAGAACAAAGATTCTAAAGTCAGTAACTGCTTAACAATCTAAAAAGGGTCCTTATTCTGGTAAGCCAGATACCATGGGTGACTTTTTTTGGAAGAAGATAAAGCAGCTTGGAATGTCTGTCTTTTGTGGAAGAAAAACATGGAAGAAATTGAATGATCCCTAGAAGGCTGACATCCCCTGCTTAAAAATTTTGTTTTGAACAGGTACATCTTTTGTGGGGTAAATAGGTTGCAGACTAAGGCACCCAGGCCTCTGGAAGGCAAATGCAATTTCCGAATAATTTTTCTCCTTTTAACCTCAAAATCTGATGTTTTGATGCAATGGAAGAATCCGCAAGTTTTTCAGTTGGTGTATCCTTTGTTGATGGTATGGTTGGTACGTCAGTGAAGTACACACTGCGTTTGGATTCCAGAAAGCAGGGTCGCAACAAAGCGTTGGGAAATTCCAGAGGCAACAGAAACTCTAAACTGAAGGGGCTTGGTTCATGCTATTCTCAGAAGAATGAGGGCAGCTATTGATAAGTTTTAACCTGTGATATTTCATAAAGTTCTTCCCCCAGCAAGACAAGGAAGAAGCTGTTGACTAACTCTGGATGTGGATACTGCTCTGTAGTCTCCTCGTCTTGGCTGCGGCTCAGTGTGTATGAGGACGGAACAGATTTGAGAACACCTTGTGCCTTACTTGTGTGCCTAGAATGATAATTTGTGAAATTAACTTACCTTTTTGTCCCTCTATTTTCCAGCTCCCCAGCTCTATATTCAGGTAGGTCAGTAACCCTGTGCTCACTACTGCAGCAGAGATACAGTGATGGGAAGGATACAAACGAAGTCTTCCTGCTGATTGTTTTCTAAAAGACCAAGCTTTAGAAGAATTGACTAGTTGTAGACTTTGCTGAAGAGGAAGAAAGAAAGAAAGCCAATAGCATAAACAAAACGGAGAAAGATTCCCATCAGAATGAAAATCAGTTCTTCTCCCCTCACTTTGAGCTAAGGGGTTGGGATAGAGATTTGTGAGTCCCAGAGCAGGAGGCACCTGTGTCCTGCTTCTCCATAGCACCTGGGTGAATGCACTGAGACCTACAAGGGGAAATGGCTGAGTGTGCTCAGGCAGATGGATCCACAGGCAATCTGACCAAGAGAAGGTTCTATGTTCCAAACTTACATGGAAGTGGTAGGAAGCTGTTGATATTGAAAGAGACACAGGCAGCAGATATTTCGGTGGCTATCAGTGTAACATAAAGATTGAAGACAAAATACGCCCCCCTCCCCGATAGCTTTCCACTATATAAGGCCTAAGAACTGTGTTATAACCTAGGATGGAGAAATCCAGGAAGGGCCAATGCTATGTTTTCTGCCTCGTAGGTTGGGGGCTTAAAGTAATTTGATTTAGGCGGGGATAGGAGGAGGAGGGCTACAACTTTTCTTTCTGTCCTGAATTTGTAGATGAACTCAAGCTTTTATTAGATGTTCATGCTTTTATTCTTTAAAACAAAGGGTACACTTCTAGAATTCAAATTATTTCAGAAAATTGCTTCTCTAGTTCTCATTTAATAGGAGTCACCATTTTCAAAAACTAAAGATAAAAATAATAGACATGGAACACAGAAGTGCTCAACAAGATAGACTTTATTGCTGTAAAAAAGCACTTTGGATTAAACCTAGCTTAAATTAATGCAGCATAAAACTACAGGCACTCAAAAGGATCAAGAAGAAATAACAAAACAACAACAAATAAAAAACTCAGAAAGCTCAAACATGCTAATATTGAACAGTATTATGATTCCCTAATCATGAACGATGTCACAACTTGGCCTTGTTTTATATCACTGTTGCTACAATCCCACCTCTTGTCCACTATTTCTGCTCTTTCAGATGCTCTTGACCCAAACATGGCATCACCTAAAAAGCTGCTATGATCATCTGCATTTCAGCTCAGGAGTTATTCCAAGTTCTCAATCATTCTGGGTTATTTGAACCACCTCACGAATTGGCTCTCCTAAATCTACAGTCTCCTTTGCCTTTGAATCTTGGTTTTCACATCTGGTGGTGATCCCACCTCAGACCATCCTGGTCGTCCCCTGACATCACCTTAGGATACTGCTTCCTTGGCTCCAGGCACAGAAACCAAGGACGGAAAGTCCCCATCCCATGAAACACAGCAGCAAAACAATACAGTACTCCTTACTCCCGACTTACTAGGGAAGCCATCATTGGGCTTCACAAGCCATTTTGCTTTACACCTATTTTCTGGTAATAATTATGATTAGTCTCTTTCAACCCACATAATTCACTATTGCATTTTCTCATAAATACTAGTATTGTTGCTAGTGTTGGTCACCACCTCATTCATATCTCTACATAAAATCTCATGTGAGAAATGTCCTTTGAAATTAGTGTTTCAGGGTTTGGCAATGTCTATAAAAATATCAAATGTACAATAACCAAGCAATTTCACATGGCCCTTAAAGTAGGCACAAACTTGGAGTGTTTGAATAACAGAAAGAAGACAAGTTTCAGTCTTTAGATGCTTCAACATGCGGACCTTTCTGAAATAGACTGCTGTTTACATTAGTGAACTGTCAAGGGCAGAATGGAGTGAAAAATATCCCTAAAACATTGAATATTTGGCTCCTTGGAATTTAGAATGTTTAGAATGAGAGTTTCAGTTCAACAAAGACCTTGCCTCATAGCCATACCATCTAGCAGTGACCTTTCGTTTTGTGAGCCCCCCAAATGAGAGTAAGAATAGTGATGCTGATATGGATCAGGAGTACAGGCAGTGGCACCCATCAGTGTGTCTTTTAAAGCACTTCTACAGTGCAGCTAAGACACCACTCTCACTGTGCATCTACAAGTAATGATATGGTCCTTATAAATTATTAATAGGAAAGCTCAGAGGTATTTCTATACACTCAGAAGAGACAAACACTGTGCACCTGCTTCTGTAATCTTTATGTAAGTGAAGGAGGAACTATGATTGAGACAATTTTCCTTGGGGGAAACTGTGTCCAATGTATATATGGATGTTCTGGCAAAGCTCACTTGTTTGTTCTCAATCTTGCTGTAGCTCACTATAATCTGACCTCTGGTTCTTAAGACTTGAGCGAGTGGCCTGCTGTATTGATTGCTGATCTTGGGATTAATCAGCCTCCACAGCCTGTGAGCCAGCAGCCAGCTGTCTTACCCATTTTGGGTTCCTTACCCTCCGCAGCCCATGAGCCAGTGGCTTGCCATCTGACCTGCCAGTCTTGGGTTTCTCAGCCTCTGCAGCTATGTGAGTCAGGAGAAGCCTCCAGCCTGACACCTGGTACTGGTACAATGACAGACATATACACCAAAGGAACAGAACTGAAAACTCAGAAGTAAATCCATCCACCTACGGACAGCTGATCTTTGACAAGGGCTGAAATCCATTAAATGGGGACAAGATAGCCTCTTTAACAAATGGTGCTGGCACAACTGGATATCCATTTGTAGAAAAATGAAACAGGATTCATACCTCACACTGCAAATAAAAACTAACTCAAGATGGATAAAAGACCTAAACGTAAAACCTAAAACTATAAAGATTATGGAAGAAAAAGTAGGGGCAAACCTAGGGGTCCTAATTTATGGCATAAATGGACTACCAAACATAACTAAAAATGCACAAACAACAGAATACAAACTAGATGACTGAGACCTCCTAAAAATTAAACATTTATGCTCATCAAAAGACTTCACCAAAAGAGTAAAAAAAGAACCCACAGATGGGGAAAAAATTTTGGCAATGACATATCTGACAAGGCTCTAATCTCTAAAAGTTATGGAAAACTTCAACACCTCAACAACAAAAAGACAAACAATCCACTTAAAAATGGACAAAGGACATGAACAGGCACTTCACCAAAGAAGGTATTCAGTCTGCCAACAAATATATGAAGAGATGCTGATGACCATCAGCCATTAAAAAAAAAAAAAAAAAACCTGTTGCCGTCGAGTGAATTTCAACTCAAAGCAACCCTATGGGACAGGGTAGAACTGCCCCATAGGGTTCCCAAGGAGCAGCTGGTGGATTTGAACTGCTGACCTTTTGGTTATCAGCCAAAAGCTTACCCATTATGCCACCATTAGACATTAGAGAGATGCAGATCAAAACAACCATGAGATATCATCTCACCCCAGCAATAATGGCAATGATCAAAACAACATTAAATAACAAATGTTGATGAGATATAGGGAGATTGGAGCTCTCATACGCTACTGGTGAGAATGTAAAGTGGTACAACTACTGTGGAAAATGGTATGGCACTTCCTTAAAAAGTGAGAAATAGGAATATCATGTGATCCAGCAATCTTACTGCTGGGTATATATCTCAGAGAAATAAGAGGTATGATGTGAATAGATATATGCACACCCATGCTCATTGCAGCATTATTCACAGTAGCAAAAAGATGGAAACAACCTGTCTATCAACTGATGAATGGATAAACAAACTGTGATACATACACACAATGGAATACTACACAAGGTTAAAGAACAACGATGAGGAGGTGAACTCAAGATGGTGGAGTAGTTAGACGCTTCCTGTGGTCCCTCTTACAACAAAGACCCCGAAAAACAAGTAAATCAATTATATATGACAATCTATGTGCCCTGAACATCAAAGGCAAAGTTGAGGAATCGGACTGAGTGGCAGGGGGTGGGAGAGATGGTTTGGAAGCAGTGTAGAGTTGCCAGAAATGACACGGTGGGAACCAGCACCCTGCAGGCCACATCAGCTGGCATGCACCGTGAGGCAAGCAGTGGCATTCAGGACAAGTTTTCCACATCGGGAGAGACCAAGCGGCAGAGAGTCTACTCAAGCCTCCAGAACCAGTGAAAAGTGGCACTCAAACAGCAAAAGATAAGTACATGTGTTTAACCCACCATGTGGATCAAAAAACACCCTGTTTGGGAGGAACCTCTCTCCCATTTACCTGCCTGCTCCCCACACTGCACCAGGTCCCAGGCCAGCTTCAGCGATTGCCACATCCTGTCATGTGCTCTGAGCCATTCTGTTGGCCTTGGAGAGGGAACACATTAACAAACAGGGAAAAATAATCTGCCAGCTCCCCTAAACCGAGAACACAGGGCAGGCACAACTATTTTGCCTAGGCACAGGCATAAGGAGTCCACAGACTTTGAATGCCTTTCACCCCTGGATAGACCTGTGTGAGCCCATTTAAACAGCCTAGGCCCTCAATAGCACAATACAACAGGGTATATACCTGAAGCCTAACTTCAACTGTGTCGGCTATATGGTGGAGTGGCAAGTTCTTGACATTTGACACCGCTCTGCCCATTAAGCAGGGTCCTCATCCACTCACATCAGGGGCCTGAGGACTGGTGGCTTCACCCACGCCACCTACCTACCTGCAACAGGGGTCCAAGAATAAGTGATGCCTCCCAGTCCTCACAGCCAACAGCACTAGATGCCCATAGTCTTGCTGCAAAATCCGCCCACCTACGCACTCTAGCGAACAGGGACATGCTTTCTTCCCAGACACTCAAGGGCAACTGTCAGTCCCCTGTCTTGCTCAATGCTTGACCCGCTACTGCAGCCAGATTCCTGTGCCTGCTGCAATCACCCCTGTCCATCTAGGACTGTAGGTGAGAACTTGCACCACACACTTGGTGACCAACTACCTGGACACCTCAGCTGAATCTATGCAAGAAAAGTAAATGGATTTCTGAGCTCACATGTCAAGTAATGGATCTAACCACCTGGTGACAAGACGTTAGAGCTTCAAGGTGCCAATAACAAAACAAGCTCACAAGAGCAGCCTATTTGGACATATCAAAACAAAACAAAACAAAACAAGAAGCTAGGACACAGTAAGCAAATGTAAAATAAATAAATATAATAACTTACTGATGGATCAGAGACAACAGTCAATATCAAATCACACAAAAAGGCAGAACATGATGGCTTCAGCAAGCTCCTAAAACAAAGCATCAAGAAATCTTCCAGAGGCAGAGAACTTCTTGGAATTACTGGAGGTACAATACAAAAGATTAATATACAGAACTCTTCAAGAGGTCAGGAAGGAGATCAGGCAAAATCCAGAACAAGCCAAGGAACATACAGACAAAGCAATAGAGGAACTTAAGAAGGTTATTTAAGAGCATAATGACAAATTTAACAGGCTGCAAGAGTCTGTAGAGAGACAGCAAACAGAAATCCAGAGTATTTAACAATAAAATTTCAGAATTTGACAACTTAATAGAAAGTCGTAGGAGCAAAATTGAGGCAAGGGAAGTCAGAATTAGTGAGACTGAAGATAAAGCACTTGACACCAACTTATTTGAGGAAAACTCAGATAAGAATTTTAAAAAATGAAGGAACTCTAAAAATTATGTGGGACTCTATCGAGAGTGATTGGAGTACCAGAATGGGGGAGGATAACAGAAAAAATAAGAGAGAATTGTTGAAGATTTGTTGGCAGAAAACTTCCCTGATATCATGAAAGAGGAGAAGATATCTATCCAAGATGCTCATCAAACCCCACATGAGGTAGATCCCAAAAGAAAGTACCAAGACATATTATAATCAAACTTGCCAAAACCGAAGATAAAGAGAGTATTTTAAAGGTAGCTAGGGATAAACGAAAAGTCATCTACAAAGGAGAGTCAATAAGACTAAGCTCAGACTACTCAGCAGAAACCATGAAGGCAAGAAGGCAATGGGATGACATATAAAACCTTGAAGGAAAACAATTACTAGCCAAGAATCACATATCCAGCAAAACTGTCTCTCAAATATGATGGCAAAATTACAGCATTTCCAGATAAAGAGAAGTTTAGGAAATTTGCAAAAACCAAATGAAAATTACCAGAAATACTAAAGGGAGTCCTCCAGATAGAAAATCACAACATCAGAGAACAACCCAAGACTAGAATACAGGACAGATCAACCAGATATCAACCTAGATAGGGAAGTCAAAAAAAATAAATCAAAGCTATAACACTGAAAATAGGGAAACAGAGACATCAATATGTAAAAGATGACAACATTAAAACAAAACAGAGGGACTAAAAAATGTAGTCATAGATCTTTCATACAGAGAGGAAGTCAAGGTGATATAAAGAAATAGAAGATTGGTTTAAACTTAGAAAAATAGAGGTGAATATTAAGGTAACCCCAAAGGAAACTAACAATTCTACACATCAAAATAAAAAACAAGAAAAATATAAAGACTCAGCAAATATAAAATCAACAACAATAAAAAGACAAAAAGAAAACACATAAAGAAAAATGACACAGCACAGAAAATTAAGTGGAACAAAGAAACTGTCAACAACACACAAAAAAATACATCAAAATGACAGCACTAAACTCATATCTATCAATAATTATGCTGAATGTAAATGGACTAAATGCACCAGTAAAGAGACAGAGAGTGGCAGAATGGATTAAAAAAAACACAATCTGTCTATATGCTGCTTACAGGAGACACACCTTAGACTTAAAGACACAAAGTAAAACTCAAAGGATGGGAAAAAATATATCAAGGAAACAACACTCAGAAAAGAGCAGGAATAGCAATATTAATTTCTGACAAAATAGACTTGAAAGCAAAATCCACCACACAGGATAAGGAAGGACACTATATAATGATTAAAGGGTCAGTCCACCAGGAGGACATAACCATAAAAAATATTTACACACCCAATGACAGGGCTCCAAAATACATAAAAGAAACTCTAGTAGTATGGAAAAGAGAGATAGACAGCTCCACAATAATAATAGGAGACTTCAACACACCACTTTCAGTGAAGGACAGAACATCCAGAAAGAAGCTCAATAAAGAAACAGAAGATCTAAATGCCACAATCAACCAACCTGATCTCATAGACATATGCAGATCACTCCATGCAACAGCAGCCAAGTATGCTTTCATGTCCAATGCACATGGCACATTCTCCAGAATAGACCACATATTAGGCCATAAAGCAAGCCTTAACGGAATCCAAAGCATCAAAATGTTATAAAGCATCTTTTCTGACCATAAAGCTGTAAAAGTAGAAATCAGTAACAGAAAAAGCAAGGAAAAACAATCAAACACATGGAAACTGAACAACACCTTGCTCAAAAACTACTAGGTTACAGAAGAAATTAAGGACAGAATAAAGAAATTCACAGAATCAAATGAGAATGAAAACACATCCTACCAGAACTTTTGGGACACAGCAAAAGCAGTGCTCAGAGGTCAATTTATAGCAATAAATGCACACATCCAAAAAGAAGAAAAGGCCAAAATCAAAACATTAACCCTACAACTCGAATAAATAGAAAGAGAGCAACAAAAGAAGCCCTCAGTCACCAGAAGACAGGAAATAATAAAAGTTAGAACAGAATTAAATGAAACAGATAATAGAAAAGATCAACAAAATCGATAAACCATTGGCCAAACTGACCAAAAAAAAAAAAAAA
>NW_004444053.1:4761626-4787106 GCF_000243295.1 Trichechus manatus latirostris
ACTTTCAGAGAAGAGTTAACACCACTACTACTAAAGGTATTTCAGAGCATAGAAAAGGATGGAATACTCCCAAACTCATTCTATGAAACCAGCATAACCCTGATACCAAAACCAGGTAAAGACACCACAAAAAAAAGAGAATTACAGACCAATATCCCTCATGAACATAGACACAAAAATCTCAACAAAATTCTGGCCAATGGAATTCAACAACATATCAAAAAAATAGTTCACATTGACCAAGTGGGATTTATACCAGGTATGCAGGGATGGTTCAACATTAGAAAAACAATCAATGTAATCTATCATATAAATAAAACAAAAGACAAGAACCACTTGATCTATCAAGTGATGCAGAAAAGGCATTTGACAAAGCTCAACACTCATTCACGATAAAAACTCTCAGCAAAATAGGAATAGAAGGGAAATTCCTCACCATAATAAAGTGCATTTATACAAAGCCAACAGTCAACATCATCCTAAACAGAGACAGTCTGAAAGCATTACCCTTGAGAATGGGATCCAGAAAAGGATGCCCTTTATCACCACTCTTATTCAACATTGTGCTGGAGGTCCTAGCCAGAGCAATTAGGCTAGGAAAAGAAATAAAGGGCATCCAAACTGGTGAGGAAGAAGTAAAAGTATCTGTTTACAAATGATATGCTCTTAATCACAGAAAACCACAAAGAATCCACAAGAAAACTACTGGAACTGATAGAAGATTTCAGCAAAGTTTCATGATACAAGATAAACATACAAAAATCAGTTGGATTCCTCTATACCCACAAAGAGAAATTCCAAGAGGAAATCACCAAATCAATGCCATTTATATTAGCCCCCAAGAAGATAAAATACTTAGGAATAAATCTAACCAGAGAT
Organism: Trichechus manatus latirostris; assembly: GCF_000243295.1. Classification (NCBI taxonomy): domain Eukaryota; kingdom Metazoa; phylum Chordata; class Mammalia; order Sirenia; family Trichechidae; genus Trichechus; species Trichechus manatus. The sequence continues at coordinate 4,762,506 of NW_004444053.1, forward strand.
GTAAAAGACCTATACAAAGAAAACTACAAGACACTACTGCAAGAAACCAAAAGAGACCTACATAAGTGGAAAAACATACCTTGTTCATGGATAGGAAGGCTTAACATTGTGAAAATGTCTATTCTACCTAAAGCGATCTACAGATACAAGGCAATCCCAATTCAAATTCCAATGGCATTTTTTAATGAGCTGGAGAAACAAATCACCAACTTCATATAGAAAGGGAAGAGGCCTCAGATAAGCAAAGCATTACCGAAGAAGAAGAACAAAGTGGGAGGCCTCACACTACCTGATTTTAGAACCTATTATACCGCCACAGTAGTCAAAACAGCCTGGTACTGGTACAACAGATACATAGACTAATGGGACAGAATTGAGAATCCAGATGTAAATGCATCCCCCTTATATTTGACAAAGGCCCAAAGTCCTCTAACTGGGTAGGAAACAACAGTCTGTTTAACAAAGGGTGCTGGCATAATTGGATATCCATCTGCAAAAAACTGAAACAAGACCCATACCTCACACCATGCACAAAAACTAACTCTAACTGGATCAAAGACCTAAATACAAAATCTAAAACGATAAAGGTCATGGAAGAAAAAAATAGGAGCCCTAATACATGGCATAAACAGAATACAAACCACAAGTTAACAATGCACAAACACTAGAAGAGAAACTAGATAACTGGGAGCTCCTAAAAATCAGATACTTATGCTCATCAAAAGATTTCATCAAAAGAGTGAAAAGACAACCTACAGACTGGGAAAAAAATTTTGGCTACGACAAATCCGATCAGTGTCTAATCTCTAAAATCTACAGGATACTGAAAAACCTCAACAACAAAAAGAGAAATAAACAGATTAAAAAATGGGCAAAGGATATGAACAGACACTTCATCAAAGAAGACATTCAGGTGGCTAACAGAGACATGAGGAGATGCTCACGATCATTAGTCATTAGAGAATACAAATCAAAACTATAATTAGATACCATCTCACCCCAACATGGCTAGCATTAATCCAAAAAACACGAAATAATAAATGTTGGAGAGGTTGTGGAGAGACTGGAACACTTATACACATTTTACAGTGAATGTAAAATGGTACAACCACTTTGGAAATTGATTTGGCACTTCCTTAAAAAGCTAGAAATTGAAGTACCATATGATCCAGCAATCCCACTCCTTAGAATATATCCTACAGTAATAAGAGCCATCACACAAATAGAGATATGTACACCCATGGTCATTGCAGCACTGTTCACAATAGCAAAAAGATGGAAAAAACCTAGATGCCCATCAATGGATGAATGGTAAACAAATTATGGTATATTCACACAATGGAATACTAAACAACGATAAAGAACAATGATGAATCCAGGGAATGCCTCATAACATAGATGAATCTGGAAGGCATTATGGTGAGTGAAATTAGTCAGTCACAAAAGCACAAATATTGTATGAACCACTATTATAAGAACTCAAGAAAAGGTTTAAACACAGAAGAAAATATTCTTTGATGGTTACGAGGGTGGGGAGGGAGGGTGAGGGGTTTTCACTAACTAGATAGTAGATAAGAATTATCTTAGGTGAAGGGAAGAGCAACACACATGACAGGTGAAGTCAGTACCACTGGACTAAACCAAAAGCTAAGAAGTTTCCTGCATATAACCAAACACTTCAAGGAACAGAGTAGCAGAGGCAGGGTTCTGGAGACCATGGTTTCAGGGGACAGCTAAGTCAATTGGCATAACAAAGTTTATTAAGTAAATGTTTTGCACCCCATTTTGCTGAGTGGCATCTGGGGTCTTAAAAGCTAGTGAGAGGCCATCTAAGATACATCATTTAGTCCCAACCATCTGGAGCAAAGAAGAATGAAGAACACCAAAGACACAAGGAGAATATTAGCCCAAGAGACAGAAAGTGTCACATAAACCAGAGACTCCATCAACCTGAGACCAGAACTAGATGGTACCTGGCTACTACCAATGATCACACTGACAGGGAATACAATAGAGTCCCTGACGGAGCAGGAGAAAAGTGGGGTGCAGAACTCAAATTCATGTAATAAGACCACACTTAATGGTCTGACTGAGACTGGAGAGACCCCGGAAGACATGACCCCTGGACTCTTTCTTAGCCCAGAACTGAATCCATTCCCGAAGCCAACTCTTCAGACATAGATTAGACTGGACTATAAGACATAAAATGATACTCGTGAAGAGAGTGCCTCTTAGCTCAAGTAGATACATGAGACTAAATGGGCAGCTCCTGTCCGGAGGCGAGATGAGAAGTAAAAAAGGGACAGGGGCTTGTTGAATAGACACGGGAAAATCGTCTTGGAAAGAAGGAGTGTGCTGTGACATTACAGGGAGAGAAACTAGGGTCACATAACAATGTGTGTATAAATTTTTGTATGAGAAACTAACTTGAACTGTAAATTTTCACTTAAAGCAGAATAAAAAAAAGAGTAACAATGAATTTGCAAAATATCTCAAAACATGGATGAACTTGGAAGACATTATGCTGAATGAAATAAGTCAATTATAAAAGGACAAATATTGTATGAGAACACTCTTATAAAAAGTCAAGAAAAGGTTTACACACAGAAAGAAACATTCTTTGATGATTACCAGGGTGGGAAGGGGATAGGAGAGAAAATCTCTAACTAAATAGCAGACGTATATTACCTTGGGTTAAGGGAGAAGTCAGCATGACATAAGCAAGGCAAAGGAAGACACTGAGAGATACACAAGAATAAAAGGTAACAATGATAAATACTATTACATACACAATTCTGCAACAACAGTAACAACAAACAATAATTTAGAATTGGATACATAGGTAGATATGTAAACTGAACAGGTGTAGGATGGCATATGGGAGTACTACCACGAGCATCTATAAGGTTGGCAGAGGAGATTTCTATGTATGCATTTGTACGTGCTGCAAGACATCCATGTATATATTAGAGCACACAGGGGGCATAGTTATGAAAACTTCTTAGCCATAATCAAACACCTCAAGGGACTGAGTCACTGAGCTTGAGGGCTTAAGACTAAAGTCTCGGGGAACATTTAGGTCAATTGTCATAACATAATCCATAAAGATAATGTTCTACCTCCTACTTTGGTGAGTAGTAACTGGGGTCTTAAAAGCTTGCGAGCAGCCATCTAAGATACAACTCTTGGTCTCTTCCCGTAGGGAGCAAAGAAAAGTGAAGGAAATCAAAGTCTCAAGGAAACAATTAGTCCAAAGGACTAATGGACCACATGAACCACAGCCTCCGCTAGCCTAAGACTGGAAGAACTAGACGGTGCCTGGCTACCACTACTGACCACTCTGAGCGGGATCACAGTAGAAGCTCCCGGACAGAGTGGGAGAAAAATGTAGAACAAAATTCAAATTCATGAAAAAGACCAGACTTTCTAATCTGATAGAGACTGGCAGAACTCCCTAGACTATGGCCCTTAGACACCCTTCAAACCTAAAACTCAACCCACTCCCGAAGATCACCTTTCAGCCAAACAACAGACAGGCCTACAAGTGAACAATAACACCCTTGGAGGAATGTGCTCCTGGGAACAATCAACCACACCAGACCAAAAGGGCAGCATTTGCCCAAAAACAAAGTTCAGAAAACAGTAAGGGGCATGAAAGATGGGCAAATGGAAACGGGGGACTCAGGGAGGAAGTCATAGAATGCTGTCACATGGAAGAGATTGCAACTAATGTTATGAAACAAAATGTGTATGAATTGTTGAATGGGAAACTAATTTGCTCTGTAAACTTTCAGCTAAACTGCAATAAAATGTTCCAAAAAAAAAAAAAAGAGAGAGAGAGAGAGGATACAATCCCAATATATTCTTAAGAGAAATTCCAGAATGATGGCACAGAGAAAACAGAGGAGAAGCAGTTATGGTAGAGATTTGTTGTTGTTAGTTGTTTCCGAGTTGGCTCTGACTCATGGCAAGCTTCTGCATAACAGAACGAGATGTTGCCCAGTTCTGCTCCATCTTCATGATTACTCCTATGTTTGAGTCCATTAACTAACTTTATTTGCTTATTGTCAGAGACAGCCTGTATTATTTTTGCTTTCTGGTGGCCATTTATAGTAATAAATGGCACCTGATTGTGATAACCACAACCAGTTGAACTATTCTTTAGTCAACCTATCACAGAAGCCAATGGAATGAATATTCTTTTGACTGTTTAAGATTTATCTGTCTTCTGCTAACAGAATGCTACATAGTCAATAACAGGTTAGTTCACTGCTGCTTGAGATACAGAGGCCACCAAGCTCCAAAGATATAATATTAGGCTGCATAGTGTCTGCCCGTCAATGGTATGTCTCTTTCTGAAATACTCATTAACGTCACTAGTGTCATGGTTTGAATTATGTCCCCCAAAAAATGTGTATATCAATTTGGCTGGGCCATGATTCCCAGAATTTTGTGGTTGGTTTCCATTTCGTGATTGTAATTTTATGTTAAAGAGGATTAGGGTGGGATTGTAACACCACACTTACCCAGGTCACATCCCTGATCCAATGTAAAGGGAGTTTCCCTAGGGTGTGGCCTGCACCACCTTTTACCTTACAAGAGATAAAAGGAAAGGGAAGCAAGCAGAGAATTGGGAACCTCATACCACCAAGAAAACAGTGCCAGGAGCAGAGCACTTCCTTTGGACCTGAGGTTCCTGTGCAGAGAATCTCCCAGACCAAGGGAAGATAGATGACATAGACCTTCCTCCAGAGCCAACAGATAAAGCCTTCCCCTGGAGCTGATGCCCTGAATTTGGACTTGTAGCCTACTGCACTGTGAGAGAATAAATTTATCTTTGTTAAAGCCATCCACTTGTGGTATTCCTGTTAGAGTAGCACTAGATGACTAAGGCAACTAGCATTGAAGAGAATTGAGAATTGTAACCTGCCTTTATTAATGCAACAGTGCTTCACCGTCCAACTTCGTTAGCCAAACTTCTTTCAGCAACTTATAGATTAGCAAATTAAGTTATTGCTTACATGGGAAAAGGGAGAACAGTCTCAGTGTGGCACGGGGTGAGATATACAAGGTATCACTGACTGAATGGATCACGAGGCCCTACCTGGAATATCAGTCTGTAACTCTACTTCCCTAGGCCTTTTTTCCTTTGTGCTCCCAAAGTATATTCCAAAGTATCCAATGTTAGTAATGATATCTGATTTGAATTTATTAGGAATGCTAAAGCAACTTTATCTTATAGGCCCCAAAGATTATCCATTAATGAAATTAATAAATTGCATTATAATCCCTCCATTGGTTTTCCTTCAGTCTGAATGGCTTATTGGAATAGACTCTACACTTTAGCCAGTGTGCTGGAGAAATCTATGCTCAATCAGTGAAAATGCTGAGAGATAATAACAGTAAGAAACTTGATTAAATCTTTTGCTCCAGTTTCCCAAGTTGAAGCCAATTCTAGCAATTTAATTAAAACTCTTTCTGCTTTTAGTTGATATTTCTATGCCCTAATGATCTATAAAGTTATATACAGACACTTCTTGATATTTCCATTATAGATAATGCATTTAAAATGAAGATAATATATTTTAAATATTTTATAATGGCATATATGATATTGCATTATAAGATTATGAGTAAGTAATATATTTATGTTGTTGTTAGGGGCCGTCAAGTTGATTTTCAACTCATAGTGACCCCATGTGACAGAGTAGAACTGCCCCACTGGGTTTTCTAGGCTGTAATCTTTACAGGAGCAGATCACTAGGTCTCTTTCTCCACAGAGTGGCTGAATGAGTTTGAACCACCAACCTTTCAATTAGCAGTTGAGTGCTTAACCATTGTGCCACCAGAGTTCCTTAATATAAGTATGTCATAATATAGAGTGACTAATAAAATATATACTTCTATTTTATATTTCCATGTGTATAATTCTTTAATTATTCAGAGGTATCTGTTGTTGTTAAGTGCTGTTGAGTCGGTTCCCACTCATAGCGATCCTATGTACTACAGAACAAAACACTGCCTGGTCCGGCGCCATGCTCACAATAGTTGTTACACTTGAGTCCACTGTTGCAGCCACTGTGTCAATCCATCTCGTTGAGGGTCTTCCTCTTTTTCGCTGACCCTGTACTTTACCAAGCATGACGTCCTTCTCCAGGGACTGATCCCTCCTGATAACATGTCCAAAGTAAGTAAGATGTAGTCTCACCATACTTGCTTCAAGGAGCACTCTGGTTGTACTTCTTCCAAGACACAGAGGTATCTACCTGCCTGGAAATGGCAAATAGGAATGGAAAAGAAAGAAAGTAGTTGATATTTGACTACTGACTACCAAAAATAGGATTTTTGAGTCATTTTATGACAATGTGAAGAGAGAAAATACGTTTCTATTTTTTTGTTCTTTTGCTCCTTTTGAAATATTAAGAACCTGAACATCAAGTTCCCCTGGGTAGAGAGAATTCAGAAGAAAACTTAAATCCTTTCCATACAGGAAACAGAGAAACCCTGTCCTTTCTAGCCTAGTGGATGGTAAGAAGGAAAAGATGTAGGAGGAAGCAAATGGTCAGATTCATTTGCTAAGGCATCCTCCCTACAAAGCTCATCATCCCATCCCTCAACAACTCCAAGAGCATTTCTTCTCACTTCTTATTTGGAACACTGGAGAGAGATGGCATCACAAGTGCTATCCTGCATCAAAGTAAATGATGAAAAATCTTGGTTTACTTAGAATCCTCTTAGCACTTCAGCAATGCTCATATCTCCTCTACAATATAGAAGGGATCCAGAAGTTTCTGTAAACTCCCTGGTGTGGGGTGATGGGGGATAAGGAAGATAACTGAGTTGAGACAGTGGATCTACATAGGCTTGCCGTAGCAAGAGGAGAGGGGGCTCACCACAAGGAAGCTAAACCCAGGACTGGACGGCTGAGATGGAGAGGGGTGTATAGTGCAAGACAGAACCAAATTGTTAGAGGCAGGGAAGACCAGTAGCCCTGACCAGATAAGAGAAAAAAACACAGTTCACCAAGAAAAGGGAAAAGGGAGCCCAGGAACAGGTCCGGACCAACATCCTTGTCACCCATTGCCATCAAATTGATTCTAACTCATAGCAACTCTATAGTACAGAGTAGAACTTCCCCATAGGGTTTCCAGCAGAAGCAGACTGTCACATCTTTCTCCTGTGGAGTGGCTGGTGAGTTTGAGCCACCGACCTTTTGTTTAGCAGCCAAGTGCTTAACCACTGCGCTCCTTGTCACGGTGGCTCCAAAAGTCAGCACAGGGCTTTTATTTGTGGATCTAAGACCCTCTCTACTCACCTTCTATGAGACTTGAAACCCCTCCTCAATATACCCAGATGTCATCTTAGAGGAAAGCTAGGAGAAGGAAGCCTGGTGGTGCAGTGGTTAAACATTTGGCTGCTAAATTCTACTGCTAACTGGAAAGTTGCCAGTTTAATTCACCCAACAGCTCTGCAGGAGAAAGACCTAATGATCTGCTTCCATAAAGATTGTTGTTGTTGTTAGGCGCTGTGGAGTAGATTTTGACTCATAGTGACCCCATGTGACAGAGTAGTGTTCTACAGGGTTTTCTAGACTGTAATCTTTACAGGAACAGATCACTAGGTCTTTTTCCTAGGAGATTACAGCCTAGAAAACCCTATGGGAAAGTTCTACTCTGTCACATGGGATCACTGTTGGAATCAGCTGGATAGCACCCAACACAACACAGCAAGGGAAGGAAAAGTAAGCTGAAGGACTGAGCAATAACACCGCAAAAGAAACTGACTTTCCTTTGCTATTCAATTCCTAGGAGTCTGAGATACCATCAATTATTGAATTTAAGCTTTTCTTTTTGCCATGCTGGACGAAGGGCTGGGGGAACATATCAGTTAGAGAAACGGAAAAAAAAAAATACCTTTTTATTGTTTTAGATTTGAGAAATAGTGCGTTCAACCATTAACCCAGTCAAACAAGTGATTTTATAAATATCAGTTTGTTTATCTGCTTTCTTAGATAGTGAGCATACTGTGGCCATACCTGATTTTTTTGTTTGTTTTCTTGTTTAGTCCTCAGGGGTAGTAGACACTCAACATGTGTTCAGTGAGTGAGTGATAATGCAGAAAGGCCTGAGGGCTTTTAAAATAAATACACATTTTTCTGGTTAGGATTTGAGATAACCAGACATGAAAAGCACAATGAAGTCAGACATCTTGTTGAGAAGTGAAGTTCTGGGTGAAGAGGTGAGTAGTTAGAACCTGCAAATATAGAAAATCAAGCCTTACAAGGGTCATCATGTTGAATTCTATTTGACCTTTAATCTCAGATGCTGTTAAAAGCAATACGGGTGACAAAGAATGTTGGAATCCTCACTTCATGTCCTGCTTGACTTGGTATTTATATTTTTTATTGGATCTTCAATAAATCTCCTTTTGTTCTCATACATGAGTAATGGGCTCAAGGTTTTTATTAGTCCTCTTCTGCAGCAGGGGGTAGTAGCTGAAATTCTTCTTCAACTTGGGTAAGTACAGATTCATTTTTCAATGGATATCTGTTATCTCCAGAAGGAACCTATTTCACCAACACAGTCTAAAGGCAGAGTCATGATAACAAGTCATCCTCATTGCATGAGAACAGGAGGCTGGTTCCTGGTAGCGGAGGAACATGGTGATGTATATGCATCCCAACGTGACATGGCAAAGGAGACTTTCGTTATAAACAAAGAACTGGCAGCATTCAAGAAGGGGGTGACACTCAGCAACCAGTGATGTGAGTTCCTGTGCCACCAGCCCAAGGACTGCTGACCTGTGTAGCCCCACCCTGATCACCCAGCAACTGGCAGCACACACCCACAGCACCCATAACCCAGCAACCAGCAAGAATGCTCTGTGCAGTCACGCCTGATGACCAGCTGGATAGGCACAACACCTCATCAGCAATGCTCCTCACATTCTGATAAGTGCCATCTGCACCTCTGCCAAATGATGAGAAGGAGATCATAGTGCCCTCATCCAACAGTCACCCGGCTGCAACATCACACATCCCATACCCAGACAGTTCCTTCAGGTCAACTGCACATGCACTGAAACCCCTTCATATCCCACCACCTACTGAGATGCCAATTTGGGCACACACAGAGGGCCTCTCCCATCCATTTGGCTAGCATCTCACTCCCTCACAGTGGCTACGGAGATGTCCTGCTCTGACCTCCGGAAGATGCACTAAACTGCTAGCACCAACCCAGAAGGACCCCACAGTTCCACAAGGGCTGTGCAGGGACCCTGACCACTCAACACTTGTCATCCAATAGCAGGGAAACAACCTGCTGTCCCATCTCCACTCAATCCTGTAACAGAAGACATACAAGCCTAACTACAGAGGACTCACATGTGAGTGTGACCCACCATACCCACTAGTGAAAGGAAATCACACTGAGTCAACTGACACCATCAAAGTCACACATAGACCAGTACCACAAAACAACAACAATTAAAGTAACACAAAGAAAAAAAAGACATTCTAAAGAGAAAAAGAACAAACAAAGCTCTTGATATATCAAAACAAAAGAAAACAAGCAAATCAGGACAAAACAAACAAACATAAAATCAATGAAGAAATATATAAATAAATAAATCGACAGCTTAATGCCTTAGAGACAGCAGACAATAACAAATGATATGAAAAAACATGATAAGATGGCTCAAACAAACGATCAAAATAAAGGGACAAAAAACCTTCCTGGCAAAGAAATGGTAATAGAACTACCTGATAAAGAATTGAAAAGACATATTTAGGTTCCTCAAAGAGATCAAGGAAACCTCAGATGAAACTCTAGAATTCAGGAAAATAATACAATAACAAAACAACAAATTAAATAGACAATTAGAAACTATACAAAAACAACAACTGGAAATCCAGAAGATTAATAACAAAATATCAGTGGAAGGACAAAGAAGTAGAATTAAATCAATGAAAGAAAGAATCAGTGAAACAGAGGACAAATCACTTGATACTAATTAATAGAAGGAGACTTTAACATACCACAATCAGAAAAAAAGAATGAATAAAAATGAAGAAAGCCTAAGAGTTATGTGAGACATCATCAGGAGGAATAATTTACATCAAGAGGAGAAAAAAGGTGCAGAGAGAATTCTTGAAGATATATTGGCAGAAAACTTCCCAAATATCATGAAAGATGAGAAGGTTTCCACCCAAGAAGCTCAACGAACCCCATACAGGTTAAACCCCAAAAGAAATTCACCAAGACATATCATAATCAAACTTTCAAAAACCAAAGACAAAGAAAGAATTCTGAGAACAACTTGAGAAAATAAAATATTACTTAAAAGGGGGCACAAGTAAGACTAAGTGCTGATTTCTCAGCAGAAACCATGCAGACAAGAAAGGAATGGGATGACATGTATAAAATCCTGAAAGAAAAGAATTTCCAACCAAGAATCATACATCCAGCAAAATCGTCTTTCAAAACCAGTGGCAAAACTAGGACATTCCCAGATAAGCAGAAATTAAGGTAATTTGTAAACACCAGACCAGACTTACAAGAAATATTAAAGGGAGTACTTCAGACGGAGAACAAATGACATCAGACAACAACCTGAGATAAATACGCATCACCCATATACCAACCCTGATAAAGACTTCACAAAAGTAAAATAAAGCTGCAAAACTAGGGAACCAGAGATGTTAAGCTGTAAATGATGACAACTTCAAAACAAAAAGGGGGAATAAATGGTGTAGTTATAGAACTTCCATATGGAGAGGAAGTCAAGATGATATCAAGATATAATAGACTGTTTTAAACTTAGGAAGATAAAGATAAATCTCAGAGTAACCACAAGGTAAATTAATAAATCTATTCACCAAAATAAAGAAGAGAAAATAAAAAAGACTCAGTAAACACAGAAATAACAACAATGGAGGATATGAAGAGAAAATCCATATACAAAAAGAAGTCAGCACAGAAAATTAAGTGGAACAAAGAAACTGTTAAGAATATACACAAAAAAAGCATAACAAACTGGCTGCAGTGAATTCATACTTATCAATAATCACACAGAATATAAATGGATTAAATGCACCAGTCAAGAGACAGAGAGTGGCAGAATGAATTAAAAAAAATAAATAACCCATCAATATGTTGCCTTCAAGTGATGCATCTTAGTCACAAAGACATAAATAGGTCAAAAATCAAAGAATGAAAAGAGTATATCAAGCAAACAGAAACCAAAAGAGAGCAGGCATGGCAATAATAATCTCTGATAAAATAGACTTTAAGTCAATATCCATTATAAGAACAAAGAAGGGCATTATATAATGATAAAGTGTCAATTCACTAAGAAGACATAATAATAATAAATATTCATGCATCCAATGACAGAGCTTGAAAATATATAAAGCAAATTCTTATTGTTGTTATTGTTAGGTGCCTTCCAGTTGCTTCTGACTCACAGCAACCCCACGTACAACAGAATGAAATACTGCCCCATCCTGAGCCATCCTCACAACCATTCTTATGCTTCAGACCATTGTTGCAGCCACTGTGTCAATTCATCTCGTTGAGGGTCTTCATCTTTTACACTGACCCTCTACTTTGCCAAGCACGGAGGTACTTCTTCAGGGACTGGTCCCTCCTGATAACATGTCCAAAGTACATGAGACAAAGTCTCAGCATCCTTGCTTCTAAGGAGCATTCTGGCTGTACTTCTTCCAAGACAGATTTGTTCTTCTGGTGGACCATTGTATATTCAATATTCTTCACCAACACCATAATTCAAAGGGAATAATTCTTCTTCAGCCTTCCTTTATTCATTGTCCAAATTTCACATGCATATGAGGTGACTGAAAATACCATGGTTTAGGTCAGGTACACCTTAGTCCTCAAAGTGACATCTGTGCTTTTTAACACTTTAAAGAGGTCTTTTGCAGCACATTTGCCCGATGCAATAAATTTTTTGATTTCTTGACTGCTGCTTCCATAGGCGTTGATTATGGATCTAAGTAAAATGAAATCCTTGACAACTTCAATCTTTTCTCCGTTTGTCATGATGTTGCTTATTGGTCCAGTTGTGAGGATTTTTATTTTCTTTACGTTGAAGTGTAATTCATACTGAGGGCTGTAGTCTTTGATCTTCATCAGTAAGTACTTCAACTCCTCTTCACTTTCAGCAAGCTTGTGTCATTTGCACATTGCAGGTTGTTAATGAGTCTTCCTCCAATCCTGATGCTGCATTCGTCTTCCTGTAGTCCAGCTTCTCAGATATTTGCTCAGCATACAGATTGAATAAGTATGGTGAAAGTATACAACCCTGATGCACACCTTTCCTGACTATAAACCATGTGGTATTCCCTGTTCTATTTGAACAACTGCCTCTTGGTCTATGTACAGCTTCCACATGAGCAAAATTCTAGAAACACGTTATCTACCTAAACTAACACAAATAGAGGTAGAAAATCTGAACATACCCATAACAAAAGAAGAAATTAAAGATATTGTAAAAAACTCCCTCCTCCCCAAAAAAAGCCTCTGGCCCAGATGGATTCACTGGAGAATTCTACCAAACATTCAGAGAAGAGTTGACACCAATTCTACTCAAACTATTCCAGAACATAGAAAAGGGTGAAATACTTCCTAATTCATTCAAGAAGCCAGTGCAACCCTGATACCAAAGCCAGGCAGACACCAAAAAAAGAAAAAGAAAATTACAGACCAAAATCTCTCATGAATACAGATGCAAAAATTCTCAAGAAGGGGGTGAAAAATTAATAAGGAGAAAAATAATATAAATACAAGTATCTGCCTTCTATGCTATCTGAGCAAACATTTTATAGTTTTTTTCTTTTCCAGTGATGGTATTCATCCCCAGGGAGAAGGAGCCAAAGACTGGACAGGGTCATCTAAAATAACCCAATGGTGATCTCATTCTTAGGTATGAACAGTATGGTGGAATAAGCAAAAGGATTAACGTTGTCTTCTTTCTCAAGATATTTCTAGTTTCTCTATTGCCTCTATCGTAGGATGACTCGAAATCAAGTGAAGATAAAGTAGAATCCAGTGGAAGGGAAACATAAAGGGCTGCTTGGGGCTAAATTTACTCTAAATCTTACATTTAGAGTTTCAGACCATTGAATTGGAATTTCTATGAATTATACAACATCATCTAGCAAGGTGGTTAAGAGCACAAGCCTGCTAGTCGCTTGACCTTGGTTTCCTTAACTGTAACAGGAGAATGTCAAATCTAACTTATGGGGTTATTGTGAAGATTAAACGGATAATAAATGTAAAACACTTAGAGTACCTGTTACATAGGAAATACTCATCAAAGTATAGCAATTATTACTATCATTACACTGCCATGGTGTGATGAAGTTGAGGTCAGAATGAACAAATGTATACCTAGGTAAAAATTATCATGGCCTTATATATTTCAGGTATCTGTGTGCAGTGCTATATGCTTAGTATATCATTTAATTGGGCACACAAAAGCATAGCTAAAACCCTGCTAAGTATCAGACTGCAATTTGTGAAAGTATTTGGTACTTGTTAGACCAATTTACATTCTGTTTTAAACATTTTATTCACATGCTTCTGCTCCTCTTTATAGAAATGTTCTGGGGTGGATAAATGACAAGAATTCCTACTTGAATTACAGTTTCTGTGAGAAATGTTATATGGGATGTGTTCGGCTTGGGAGATACAATATGTAGAGAATCAATTTTTTTTTTACTTTCATAAATGAAATGTATGAAATGTGCTCTTTTGTGTCTGTCATTTTTTGCTCAACATTACCCATTATCTTTTTGAGATTCACCCATATGGTTGCATGTAGCAGCAGGTTATATATAGAGAGAGAGAGAGGGAGAGAGAGAATGGCTGGGTCACAGTGTAAGCATGTATTTTGCTTTAGTAACTACTTTCAGTTTTCCAAAGATATGGTCCCATCAGTGGTGTATGAGAGTTCCAGTTAGTTGTACCAACTTACAAACATGTATAAATGTCCCAGTGTATAAGAGTAGTGTTCCAACTGTTATAAATCTCCAAAATCACTGTCTATTTCACTTAACCACTCTGGTGCGTGTATGGTGGTATCTTAATGTGGTCTCAGACTAGGTACGTGACATGTCATTTGCACGTAACCTGAAACCAAAAACCAAATCCGTTGCTGTTGAGTAAGTTCCAACTCATAGTGACCTTATAGGACAGAGTAGAACTGCCCCCACAGGGTTTCCAAGGAGTGGCTGGTGGATTTCAATTGCCGACCTTTTGGTTAGCAGCCGAGATCTTAACCACGGTGCCACCAGGGCTCCCTTTTGCACGTAAAAGAGGTTTTATTTCTTACTTTTCAATTGTTTTATTTATTTATTTATTTTCTTTTCTCTTATTGTACTTCTTGGGTCTTCAAACAATGTTAAATAGAAGTAGTGTTAGTAGGCATCCTTGTCTCATTCCAAATCTCAGAGGGAGAACTTTAAATAATTTATCATTAAGTATGATGTTTCAGTAGGTTTTTCACAGATACCCTTTATCAGACTGAGGAAATTCCTTTCTATTCCTGGTTTGTTAAGAGTGTTTTTTTGCTTGTTTGTTTTGTTTTACTATAAATGTGGAATTTTATCAAATGCTGTTTCTTCATCATTTGAGATAAACATATTTTTATCTCTTTTTCCATTAAAGTGATGAATTACATTGATTGATTTTTGAATATTAAACAAACCTTGTATTCCCAGAATAAACTCAACCTGGTTTGAAGTATTATGCTTTTTATATACCAACTGATATGATTTTCTAATAATTTCTATATGAGTTTAGCATGTTACACATTTAAGTATTACACATTCAATTTCTTTGAAAGATGTAAAATTACTCAGATTTTCTAAATATTCTTGTGTTAATTTTGTCACACTGTTGTGGCTTGCGTGTTGCTGCAATGCTGGAAGCTATGCCGTGAGTATTTCAAATACCAGCAGGGTCACCCATGGTGGACAGGTTTCAGCAAAGCTTCCAGACTAAGACAGACCAGGAAGAAGGACCTGACAATCTACTTCCGAAAAAACTGGCCAGTGAAAACCTTATGGATAATGAATAAGGAAGACCTAAGAAAAATTGACACCTTTGAATTATGGTGTTGGCAAAGAATACCGAGCATACCATGGACTGCCAGAAGAACTAACAAATCTGTCTTCGAAGAAGTACAGCCAGAATGCTCCGTAGAAGTGAGAATGGCAAGACTTCGTCTAATGTACTTTGGACGTGTTATCAGGAAAGACCAGTCCCTGAAGAAGAATATCATGCTTGGTAAAGTAGAGGGTCAAAGAAAAAGAGGAATATCCTCAATGAGATGGATTGACACAGTGGTTGCAACAATGGGCTCAAACATAGCAATGGTTGTGAGGATGGTGCCGGACTGGGCAGTGTTTGATTCTGTTGTACATAGGGTTGCTATGAGTTGGAAGAGACTGGTCAGCACCAAACAACAACAACAATTTCGGTAAGTTGTGTTTTTCTAGGAATTTGTCCATTTCCTCTAAATTTGGCATAAAAAATTCATAAAACTCTCTTAAGATTTATTTAATATCTAGAAGATCTGTATTAATGTTTCTTTTTTAATTTTCAATATTGGTGATCTTTTTCTTTTATTCTTGCTCGGGCTTGCCAAGAGTTTATTGATTTATGGTCTTTCAAAGTATTTGCTCTTAGTTTTAATTTTCTCTATTGTACCTTTTTAAAAATTCTATTAATTTTAACTCTCATTTTTAGTGTTTCCTTTTTTCTACTTTCCTAGGGTTTAATCTGAGGCTTGTTTATGTTTTTTGAGATAGATACTTAGGTTGTTGGTTTTCAGCCTTTCTTTATTCCTAGTATAGTCTGAAGACTATAAAATTCCCTTTAAGCACATCCTTCACTGCATTCCATATGTTGGATATGTAGGGTTTTCATTGCCATATAGTCTAAAAGGTTTCTAATTTCCATTTTAATTTCTTCTTTGACCAGTGGTTTATGTGGAATTGAATAATTTCCAAACATTCTGGAATTTTCTGATTATGTCCTTATTGATTTGTACCTTAATTTCACTTGATTATTTAATTAACTAGTTTTAGTGTTTTGAATAATTTTGAGACTTGTTTCAATAGCTCCGTCAATTTTGGTTAATATTTGATGTGCACTTGGACGGAATATATAGCGTGTTGCTGTTGACTGTAGTATTCTACATGTGTCAGTTAGGTTTTTCAGATCTCTCTTTGTAAAGTTTTTTTTGTTTACTTTTTCTGTCAGTTACTGAGAGACATACTGAACTTATGATTATGGATTTGTATATTTATCTTCTTAGTTCAGCCAATTTCTGCTTTATATTTTTGGAAGCCAGGTTAATAGATGCATAAAAATTTAAACTGTTATGTCTTACCGAAGCATTGATTTTTTTGTCCTTATTAAACATCCTTCTTCATCTCAAAAAAATGCTTCTTTATTTTAAGCCTATCTTGTCTAATATTAATATCTATCTCTTTTTGCTAATACTTCTTGAAATGGATTTTCCATCTTTTTACTTTCCACTTTGCTTTGTTTTTATATTTAATTACTATCTTTTGTAGCAGCATATAGCTGTATGACAATTCTTGCTTTTTAATTGGTTTATTTAGACGATTTACATTTAATATTATTTGTATGTTTGAATTTATATATACCATCTTACTATTTTTTTATTTGTCTCATATCTTCTATGTTCCATGCCTTTTCTTGCTTTCCTTAATCAAGTATTTTTTTAATATTGCATTTTCCTTCTATAACACAGTTATATATTTTTACTTTTTTTAAATGATTGTCCTAAATATTACAACATGCATTTGACACTTATTAGAATATAATATAAATTAGTACTCTTACAACTTCCCAGTAACACAAGGACTCTACAACATTTCCATTGCATTTATCTCTCCCTACCATTTTTTTTTAGGTGTTGCATTTTAATTATATATATGTATATATATATATCCCCACAAAACATCATTATTGTTGTTTTTACAATCAATAGTATTTATTCAGACTTACCCTCATATTTGTAATTTATTTTACACATTATCTGTTCTTGAACTTTTTGTTGTCAACTGTAAGTCTTATTTTTGTTGCTTTGTAGGTAATAAGTCATTTTTCTCCTCATTAGTTTTAAGATTTTCCTTGTTGATGATGTTTTATTCTCTGTTTGCTTCTCACCAGTTTTACTATGATATACCTAACTATGTTTTTCTTTTCTTTGTATTGTTAGCCTTATTGTTTATAAAGCTTCTTGAATCAGTGGCTTAACATCTTCCATCAGCCTTGGACAAATTTCAATTCAGTCCAATTAGTTCAAATTTATTTCTTCCCTATCCTCTCATTCTTCTTCTCCTGAGAATTCAAAGTCATGTGTAGCAGATGTTATCACTGTGTATCATGTTTCATCTTCCTTTTTCTATACTTCCCATCCTTCTTGCTCTCCAAGCTCCAATCTGGATATTTTCTTCTGACCTGTTTTCCAGTTCACTAATTCTTGCTGTGTTTATCATTTATTTAAACTCATCAATAGTGTTATTAAGCTCAGTTAGTATGTTTTTCAGTTCTAGAAATTTGATTCTTATAGGTTCAAGTTTTCTGGTAAAATTGTCCATTTTATCACTTATTACTTTGGTTATTTTTAAGTCCATATCTGCTACCTCTACCTATTTCTGTTGTGTGTTCTGCAGTGTATTATGTGTTCTCTTGGTCCTATTTCTTATTATGACTGGTTATTTTTTATTGAATGCTTGACTTTTTGTACGAAAAATTATAGTGCTTCTAGATGTTATATTCTTCCAGAGAAGATTTAACCTATTTTAGAAGGCAGCCGAGAGACAGAACCACTCGATTCAATCTGGAACCGAACTCAGTCTTTCTAAGGTTCAGTCTGTATCTAATTTTCTTGCATTCCTAGGGTGTAGCTTTCTAAGTCTCCTAACAGAGAGCCTGAGGGTTTCTTATAGATTTTCCTCCTTGGTAGGTTATGAACTTTGATTTTGGTCTCTCTGGTACGTTCAGCTTGTCAGAAACTCTGATCTGCTCTTTAATCACATTATGCCCTGCTTCTTAGGCTTTTGTCTTATGCAACTTAATCGGCAAATACCTTAAGGGGAAAACTGGAGTGAATGTTAGTTTCCTTTCTCTTTGCCTCCTTTCTTTATGAAATCTCAAGATTTCTAACTGTAATTTTTCTTCCTCTAGGGGCCTCACAATTGCTTAGAGCTCTGCTGGGTTATCTGCTTCTTAGCAAGTACTTTGTCCTTTCTCAGTCTCTCTGTGCCAAACTTGGTCAGATAACTCAAAGATAAAGGAGAAGTAAAGAAAGTTGGGTCTACCTGAAAGAGCTTCCTTCTGTGGAACTTGGTTGCTCAAGTTGTAGGTGCCTTGGCAAGTCTCTGATGTTTGGGAGAAGGAAGAATCAATATATTTCAGGTTTTCTAGCTGCTCTCAGTGCACCTCGCTACTATGAACTACTCCGTCATAGGTAAAATTAGAAATTCTGAATTAATTTTTATTGAATATTTATTATTTTCCAGGCATTGTGTTAGGTCTTACCTATGTTATCTTACATTTTTTCAGCAGTATTTTGAGATACTGAGGCTCATATAGTGAGGCTCAGAGGGACTAACTTGCTCAAGTTTGCTTATAAGAGGCAGAGCCAAGGAATACATTCCCAAGGCCTCCAAACCCTGTGTTCTTTCCATCATACTAGGCTCGACATAGGACATAATAGAATACCCGATAATGGTAAAAGACTGTGGTGAACCCCTACTTTATGTTCCAAAGAGAATATATATGTTGACACCTGAGATCTCATGCAATAATTTTTAATGGAGAAACTAAGACATCCAACAGTTATAAATACTAGAGACAACGATAAATTTCACACTTCAACTTTTGAAGAAAATAATTCAGACTTCAGACTTAAAGGAGCAGAAGAGACTAAAAGGAACAATTCAAGAAAGAGGAAAGGATAAAAGGATGAGTGACTAAAAGAAAAAAAATTGTTAATGTGCGTGTTGGAGGAGGGGGGTGGTCTAGTGCTTTGGAGGCAGAGCTGGGCACCAGGTTCATGAAAGGCAAAGGTATATATTATATAAAAGAGGTGAACAGTTGCTTAACAAAGTGTTGAAGTAATAGGTTCATGACCTGGGAAGTGTTGAAATGACACATTATTTCAGACTTTTTAAAAATCAGGTTTCTAAACTGCACTGTGTAAATCCTTCCTTCTTATCTGTAGTGATGAGAGGCAAGACAGGAATGGCAGGAAAAGATGACAACTGGAGGCAATGACAACTGCAGCATGTCTTATATACAGTCACGCCTTCTACATCAACTTTTTCACGTGCACGTTACCTCAGAGCAGCTCTCTGTGAGGCGGACAAGGAAAAAAATGCCTCTGAAATTGTTCCTACTATTTACCGTACAGCAAAATTTGAAGTAAGGTGGATCCTGGCGTGTTTAACAAGATGAAAACAGAAAAAGAAGGGTAAGAATACATATCTAATCTAACAGGTGTTACTAGACAATGGAAAACGCAACCAGCTTAGTAGCTTCCCTGTGAGCTAGCACTGTAGGAAAGGTGGAGAGCTGGGTGAAGAGAAGAGAGTGACCTATTTAGAGTATGAAGGATTTATGGAAGGAATCGGGGGAAGAAAGCAGATGGAGAAGTGGACTATACTTGGCTACAGATTTGTAGAAGCAGCAAGCCATGGAAGGTTATCCAAAGTGGCACGCCCACTGAGTAAGCTATAAATAAGCACTAAAGTCAGCGGAAAGATCTGGGTTTCAAATCAGCCAAAATTACCCTGGCCCAAAGCAGTTTGTACCTATCCGGTAAGATTACACCTTCTGCTCCTGGAAACAGCTCCAGGGCCCAATAGTTGGGGAGCTTGCAGAGGCAACAAGCCAGCCTGGACTCAGCTCAGATGTCCGTGCAAGGCCAAGACTCCAGTGAGCCTGCGGGTTCTCCAGTTCTCACAGTGAGATACAAAAATCCACCAGGCTCGAGCTCTTCCAGCAAAGGAGTGAAGGGTCAGCAATGGTTTCCCTGGCAGTTCTGTGTGCTGCTGCTTGCTTGGAACCATTCCCAGTTTAAGCCTCTTATTCACATGCATATGCCCATCCTTATAGAATTTTTCTAAAATATGGAGATAGCGTGAACTGAGCCTCATGTTTTCCTGTGCAGCCCAGAGGAACCTATAACCTGGATCATCTGAGCATAAAAGAAAGAAAAGAGGAAAGGAATTAACATTTGTTGAATATTGCCTATGGTTAGGCACTTTTCTCTTCTTATCTCTCTTAGTTCCTACAAAAGCCATTGTGGTAGATTTGAATCTGTCTGGTAAGCAAGGCTTGGAGTTCCTCAGAACAGAGACGGGATGGCACCTGCACACTCAAGTTTCCTCTGAGGGCATTTGGCAAGACACCTTAACTACTAATTGTTGTTATGCTTAGATAATATGGACGCACTATAATATCATACCTACAGGCTCACGTGTAATGTTACTAAATTACCTGTAACTTATTTAACTAAATGAGTAATTAATATTTATTGTGTTGCCTGTTCACGTGCTCCAGTATTACTTAATCTTTAGTTCCAATTCAACAAGCATATATTGGCTATTTTGTGACAAGAGTAGTGCTAGCTAGTTAAAATAAGCAGACCTTAGTGAACAATCGGACAAGATGGAGGAGGTGTCAGAGAAGAAGGAATTTAAGGTACTTGCTGGGTTTCTTGCTAGGGAAAGAGGAGCAGCATGTGGAAAAGATGATGGATTCAATTTTGGACATGTTCAATTTAAGGTTTCTCAATGAACATTCATGCTCAGCGAGAAGGTAAGTGTCTTTTTTTTTCAGTGCTTACTATATGCTAAGCACTGTGCTAAACACTTTACATCATTCTCATTTACTCTTCACAAATATATATGGTAGGCACCATGATTATCCTTATTTGAAAGATGTGTAAACTGATGCTTTGAGAGGTAAGTAACTTGTCCAGTTTGCCCAAAATGACAGTGAGTAAGTGACAGAGCTTAAGATTTAGATTTCACACTCGTTGACAAACAAGTGGTAGTTAACCCATGAAAATGTATATCTTCAAATAAGAACCTGTTTATTTGGAAGAACAGTGAAGATGAAGGCTAGAACTCTGGAGAATATCAGTATTTAAGGAGTGAGCAGAGGAAAAGGAGTACTCTCTGAAGACCAAGAGCAAGTGGTTAGAGAAATAGGGGAATAGGAGAATAAATTTTTTAAAATGAGTAGTCAGCATTGTCATTTATAGCAGAGGCATTTAGCAGAGTAAGGTCTGAGAAGTATTCATTGCATTTGCCATTGTGAAGCTCACTGGTGTCTTTAGCTAAAGCTAGCACAGCACAGCGGTATGCAATGTCAGTGTCCACTGGTTTAAGGAGTAGATGGGCCCAGTGAAACTGTCCTAGGTCTCAGCTGAATATGTTGGGCCTCCCAGCCTACAACAAGATGAACCCATTACCATCTCACTACTTGGAAATGTGTGTTTAGTCCTACTTTTTTGATTATTGCAAAATTTCAAAATAATTCAATAGAACTGGATGGGTGGTGGTGGTGGACAGCATTCACCCATGCAGAGGAGGAATGTTACTGAAGTGTCATTTATGATTACAAAAAGCAGAATTGTAAGAGCAAAGGAAAGTTTCTTTCAGGTCTGGCATAAAGTTTCCATCTCAGAAACATTAAATATGGAAACCCTGCAAAACCTATCCTGTGTTTTACTCTTTTTCCTCTATTTCATTGTTAATGAATATGTCCTAGATTGTCAACCGTGGGTGGAAAAGCATCTCGGCCCCACAAGCCCATTACTTGCATGAGGGTGGTATTGTCTTGTTTATGTGTCATGGAACCTGTGACCTCTCATGTGATTATCATGTCAGCTGGTTAACATGTCACAAAGTGCAACTCCTGGCTTCCACCTCAGAGGGGAAACTGCTTAGGGTGGGGGATATTCTGCTAGCCAGAGAAGACAGAGTTTTGCCAGCTTCCAATGCCAGGGAAACTCTGACAGTAATCAATACCAAACCTAACTATGAATAGGACCAAAGAATGCATGGCTGAAAACCAAGCCTTTTTCCTATCTTGGTCTGATCTCTTGGCTAGTTCCCTGCTAGTTCCTGCTTTGCCCCCACATACTTGTTGGGGAGGGATCCAAAACCAGGAGTTCCTTTAAAGATGGTGGGGCAGACAGAGGAATTCGAAGGCCACTCTTAGGTGCTGAAAGGATCAAGGGGAAGAGAATTCTGGTTAGTTACATCATCCAGAGATTCAAAATTTTAATAAATATTGATTGATGGATGGAAGTCAAAGCCAAAGCCAAAGCCAAAGAAAGGCCTACATATGCTTAGAAATTTTGAGTTAAAAATGCCAGCCTTCCAACTCTCCTCAAAACGAGGCCACAAAGGGAAAGCAAAGTGATGATTAAGGAACAAAACGGGCTGTACCAGAGCATTCTCCTCTGGGGCCTTCTGAACTCCCAGGCCAGGCCTGCAGCCTGCTTGGGAGATTAGCCGCAGCTTCTCCCCTGAATCTCCTCTCCACATCTTTTTGCCAGATGGTCGTTCTAGCATTCTGAAGGTGCTTGGCCCTCCTGGTTCCTGCAACCTGAGCCGAGACAACTTCGGTCCACCAATTTTCCCGGCGCTCCACCCCTCCAGCAAGCCGAGCTTGGCGCCTAGAGAGCCCCTGCAGCGCGAGGAAGCGGCTCTGCAGCCCGCCGCTGGGCGTTTTGTGTGCAGAGTCCGCGCCGGCTCCGAGGGCTCCGGGAGCACATTACCGTACCCCGCCCGCTTTGAGAAGGAGCCTTCGCAGTTTACCGGGTGAACGCACTCATTGACCTGTCTTGAATTCTGATGATTTTTAATTACAGTCCAGAATCGGAACAGATTGGTACAAACGTTGAATGTAAACATAATTATAGTGTGAATCCAAACCATTTGTAATTGTTAATAGAAAGAAAAGAAGAGAAAAAAACCCAAGAACCAAATCAAGCAGGGTCTCTGCCTTGAGAATTTGCTTCCTTGGGGACCCTCCAAATGCTTCCCCCTAGCCCTCCCTGCCACCCCTAATACAGGCGACGTTCGCGCTCCAAGGACTCCAGGGCCTGGTACCTTGCAGCTGAGGGCTGTAGTATGCCCCGGGAAGGACCTGCCGCCCGGGAGTGGTGAAGAGACGCATCAGCCTTTCGCGCTGCGGCGGCCTCCGGAGATTTTGGAGGAAAGCGCGCTGCCCCACCGCGGAGAACCCTGCCGCCTGACTCGCCCTTCCCTGGGGCCTCGACTCTGTTTCCGACGCCGTCTCCTATCTTTTCCCTGGACACCCTGGGAGTCTGTCCTCGAGTTTCAGCTTTGGGCTCGGGGGACACTCTGCCCCTTTGAAGACTTTCAAAGGTCGCCCCCATTCCTAAAGAAGGAGAGACTGCCTGGCCTTCAGACTCTCCGAATGTAGGAGCGGCGCGGCCCGGGCTGTACCAGCCCGGCACAGCCGGGCGGTATTTGAGCTCTCAGTCCAAGAGGTGATTGAGAAAACTCTGCCCGTAGAAATTAATATATATGAATTATATATATATGTAACATATTGGTTGACAAATGTTTAACAAATGTGTAGTGTGTCTGGTATTTTTGTTGAAACCTTACGCATCCTAGTTGGTGTTGGTATGATTGGTTCATATTACTTATTCATACGACTGACAAGTGGGTGATTTTAGAGGAGCGCCGGATCCTTCCCGGAGAACCCCTCAAAATATAGAGACTTTGGACCATGCTTTCAGCTGCCTATCTCTGCCCATCTCTGACCCCTTTTCCCTGTCGCTACCTCTTGGTCACCAACTATGCTGACGGCACACCCAGGACAGGGCAACTTCCTCCGAAGGGCTATCTTCCCCCAGCTGACAGGAGGTCGCTGGGTCTTCAGGGGAAGCAGCATATCCCGGGGGTTCCAGAAGCCCCTGACCCCTTTCCCTCAGACCTTTGTCAAAAAGGGCAGTTCGGTCCGTGTCGGGGACGAAAAGAAACGTTATAATGCAGCTGTGTAAATGAGAGTGGAGAATAAGAGAGGGGGAGGAAGAGACGAGGGTTTTCTCCAGCTCTGGGGAGGCTCACTGCCTGCAGGCACAAACCCCGCAGTGCCTCGCGCGGCGTGGGGGGGAGGGGAGGGAACGGAAGAAATTGCCACTCAGCCCTTTCAGCTAAGACCATCCAGCAGGCGCCCCGGCGAAACATCTGGGCAATTTAAGTCGCGTCCACTCTAGCCGGTGGCACTGGCACGTGCTACGCTTGTCGCCGCAACTGTGTTGGAAATTCCCGCGGAAGGCACCCCCCCAAACGCCGCAATCTGTGCTGGCCCAGCCGGGTGCACGCCCCCCGCGTCCCGCTCGCCCGGCCGCGCCGCTTGCAGCGGCTGAGACGTGGACAGATGTTTACTGCTTAGAGTTGGAACCACCAGGGAGAAGAAGCAACAGGCGCCGCGCGCCGCGCAGAGCTGCACGGGCTCTGGGCTCCCGGTCGGGGGTGCTAGCGGGCCGG
>NW_004444053.1:4787206-4846460 GCF_000243295.1 Trichechus manatus latirostris
GTGGGTGGACTAATGATGAAAAAGTCTCCTCCATCTCGGCTCCTTAATTAAATGCATGGAAAGAACCGAGGCGAGCACATCTGGTTTCAATCTGCAGCCCTTTGATGGCATCAAATGTTCTTTTCCCAGATCAGGGCTGGAAGTTCTGGGCTAACTATGGCCGTTTGGAGCTCAGAAACCATTTACACACACTCGGACCCTTCTTTCTCTCCAGTCGAGTCTCTTGGCTGCAGGAAAAAAGAAAAAAAGTCTAGCAATCAAGGGAGTGAGGGAGAGTGTATGTATGTTTAAGGAACATAAAACGCCACAAATAAGCACTTAATATTTTACTTACTCGTCATATAGTAACTCATTTCTAATGACACTATTAAAGCTGTTACCAACTTCCAGCAGGTCATGAAAATACCGCTCAGCACCTCTTTACCCTTTGTCAGGTTAGGGCTCTGCAGAGCGGAAGACAGAGCATTATCCGTAGATTTAGATGGGCTTCCTCTGCGTCACCGCTCACGTCCGCATGCCCTGCACCGCGGCTAGCGCCTAGAGCACCCTGGAGCCTCGCCCCACCACTCGCCCTCCGAGTGCCCCTGCCTAATCCGCGTCTGGGCAGTGGGACCCTCTCCGTTTAGCGTCGTCGCTTGGGGCACAGCGACTTTGGTCTCACCAAAGAGGTTACAAAATTGGAATTGGGTAGGTGGGAACGATGACGACGTTAGAGTCCTTTCCTCCAGCTAAATAAATATGTAAATTCCCTACTGCCCTGGCTGAGGGATTCCTTTGGCAGTAAAGCTTCGAATCGATTCAGTGCCTCGTGGATCTCCCCAACTTGCCTTTAGTCTGCGGGAAAAGCGTGGGAGAGCCTCCCATTACTATCGCTTTTGTTGTTTTATTACGTTATTTAGTAGCCTATCTCTACAGAGCCAAACGTAACCTTCTCTCTCACTTGTTCTCTCAGCCCCCCTGCCCTTACCCAAAGAAACTTTTCGAATAGCAGGCAACACTAAAAAAAAAAAAAAAATGCAGAGGGAGAAGAAAATTTGATTGCGATAGCTGTGGATTTTTTCCAATAAGTTTCCCCGCAGCTGTTATCAAAACATGCAAATGAGATTTTCCAACAGAATCTTAAACAAATCTGGAGGAGTTAATGCGGAAGCAAAATAATCAGCCCGTTTGAAGTGACTGTGGGTTTCAGTTTGTCTTTGCTCCCCGTGATACTACTGCAGGCGAATGATAATTAGACCTTTACTTAGACAAAATCCAAAGGGGCTCTCTCGCTCTCTCCTCCCTCCCTCTTCTCTCCCTCCTCCCTCTTTCGTTCTCTCTCGCTCCCTCCCTCTCCCTTTCTCTCTTGCTCAGATGTTGGCAAAAGGGGTTTTCTTAATCAGACTGTTTTTTTGGTCTGAGGGAAAGGAGGAAGAAGGAGATTGTGATGGAGAAAAGGGGTCTGTAAAACGTCAGGCGCGGCACAAAGGCTTTGCCACGTAATTACAGGCTCCTATTAAGTCGAGATCTGCCCTCCCAGGGGTCTCCAATTTTCTTGTATTCCCTACAAAGCCTCTTTTGCATGCCAGTTTGTGCCTTTTGAAGTGCCAGAGAGCTTCTTGATCCAACTGAGAAGGAAAAAGAAGTTCATCAAGAAGAGGGGGAGAGAGAGAAGGGAAAGGGGGAAACCCACCACCACCCTCTTTCGAACTCTTGAAGCCCTAATTTTTTTTTTTTTTTTTTTTTACTCCTTACCAAAAGTAAAGTGAGAATCCTGCTCTCCAATACATCTGCAAGACATCACCCTCTCCTCCTGAAACCTTAGTCACTCCTGAGAATCCACAGGAGTGCAGAGAGGGGGGAACACGTTTTCTTGAAGATGTTTTAAAGCTGGAACAAGCCTTCTTCTGTTGGTGCTTGAACTCTTGCCTGGGAATAACTTTTTTAACCTTTTTAAAAAAATCCACTTTGATTCTTCTCTCCCACCCCTTCTTTCTTCTTCTGTTTGCCTAACTCCCCCGCCCTGCTGGCCTCCACTTTCCTCTCTCCCCCTTATTATTATTTTTAGTGTGTGCGTGCGGACACTTTTGGAGAGCTGGAAGGGATTTTTTCTCCTGACTTGAACACAGGGTGACTTCTTAATTCTATTTTTTGGTGTGGATTATCTCTTTGGACCGCGCCGGACTTGGCCTCAGGAAAACAGCCGAGGCTGCTGGTGCAGAACGCTCTGCTCTTCAGAAGCGGGTCCCCCGCCCTCTTTTCCACTTTTTTTTTTTTTTTGGTCTTCCCCTCCTTCTCTCTCTCTCTCCTTCTCCCTCTCTCTCTACTCCCCCCTCTCTCTTCCCCACTCTGTTCCTCTCCCCCCTCGCGCCCACAGAGTTTGGTGTTGATTCGAGCGGGAAGAGGGGGGTGGGTGGGATCGGAGGGGGAGACCATGACCTCCAGCTACGGGCACGTTCTGGAGCGGCAGCCGGCGCTGGGCGGCCGCTTGGACAGCCCAGGCAACCTCGACACTCTGCAGGCGAAAAAGAACTTCTCCGTCAGTCACCTGCTAGACCTGGAGGAGGCCGGAGACATGGTGGCGGCACAGGCGGACGAGAGCGTGGGTGAGGCGGGCCGGAGCCTGCTGGAGTCGCCGGGACTCACCAGCGGCAGCGACACCCCGCAGCAGGACAGTGAGTGAGGGGCGCATGCCCGCTGGAGGGTGGGGGGTGTGCCCGCGACCGGGGCCTGACAGCCGGCCCTGGTCATGGGGGAAAAGTCGCAGGGCAAGGAAAAGTGGTGACGGTTCCCGGAGGAAGGCCGGCTCAGGCGGGGGAAAACGGGCGAGAAGACTAGGGCTCGGCCGGAGCGGACGCTGGAGGGAGGCTCGGAGGCTTGGGGCGCCGCTTCTCCGCCTTGCGGTCGGGGTCGTGCGGTCGCTGAGGCCGTTGGGGCTGCCTCTCCGTCCCGGGCGAGCGCGGCTGCCTGCTCATCTCGCGCGCGGGGTGACCTACTGGGCTGGGAAACCGGTCCTGGAGGGGCGCAAACTCGGGCAGCCCGTTCTGTTTGCGTTAAAGATGCCGAGTCGGGTGGGGAGGTCGCGTATGCAGTGTCTGGGGCACACAGACTGCAGGCTCTGGGCACGGGGAGCTGGTCGGGCGGCTCCGGCTGCGCATCCAGCCGGGACAAGAAAGGCCGAGTGCGAGCACCGGAGCCGCCCGAGCTGCTCTCTGGCCTCTGCTGATGCCTCCACCTGCAGTGGGCTCGAGAGACCTCGGCAGAGTCAAAAACTTGGCTGACTTGGGAAGACTCATATCAAGCAAAGGGAGTGTCTTTTAGGGGTGAAACCCGAGCTACTGCCCCGAAAGATCCCGCACCTTTGTAGGTGCGCAGGGGAAGCGCGGGCTCCAATGCATAATCCTGGTGTCAGATTCGAAGAGCTCTCCCTCTTGGCCTCTTGACTTCCAAGAAAGTTCAAGCACAGTCTCGATCTCGCCTCTCAGTAGTAACCGTGCTTTAAAAGATGACTTCAACTGTACTTATACATCCCCAGCCTGTAACAGACCTGTCACCTGGCTCATTCCAGGTGACATGAGACTGGATAAACACAGATATTCCCTCCTCTTCCCGAGGTTGTAAGAGTCTGAACTTGTCCGAAGTTCTAAAATGAAGACTGATTGCTTTCCATGTCATGATTTGCTAACTGCTATTTTGTCTTCAACTTTGGAACCTGTGGAACTAGGGACCCCACCGGGATTCTATCATTTCCAAATCACAATGTCAATCTCAGACTGTTAGTAAATAGACATACAAAACAAACCGGACTCAGAAACACCTGAAAACAGGGCCTGGGCAAAGTGGTGGGAGCTCGGAGGGTCGGCTAAAGCAGGCCACAAGGAGAGCCCCCTTCTGCGGCAGGCCGCCTGCCCCTCGCCCTGCTTCCTTGGTCCAGGCCTAGGGCGTTTTTAGCCAAAAGCGACCTGGGGCCGATCCACTCTAGCTACTCACCCGCCAAGGGCGCTGGGCGCTGGCCGAATCTGGCCTGGCCTTTCCCTAGGGAAAGTTGGCCAACTCAGAGGCATGAAGACCCAGAGTCCTCAAGTTCGGGGTAAGAGCTCCGCGCCGAGGCGAAGGTGTCCTATTTAGGGCATTGGTGCGGGCGTGGCTGCTCGTGTTGCATGCGCCGGCGGCTGGAGTTAAGTGTTTGCGTAGGCGCTTTGAGCACTAACAAAATGCACTGCGAAATATATGATAATTTTTGAACTTTTTACCAAGGAAATTTTAAAATATGAAAAGGTAGGGAGACTAGAATTCTGCGAGTCCCCACATGCCTAGCACCCGGCTTCACAAATTCTGCACACCCTGCCGTTCTCGTTTCCCGTGGCTGAGATGAATCGCAGCATTGGTCACTGCTCCGGGAACCGGAGGCTGGACCACTGGCAGAAAACAGGTCCCAAAGAAACTGCTGCGCAGAAGACCAGGGCTGGGCAGGAGAGATCACCAAAACAGGCGGAGGAATGGGAAAAGCAGGCCCAAGGTGCAAGGCCACAGCAAGCCCAGGGCCCAGGACCGTCACGGTGGGCGCCAAATATTGCAGGACTGAAGGATTGCGGGCAATCCCAGTTGTTTAGCTGCTAGTGGATGCCAGAAGAAGGGAGCTCGGACTTCATTCAGGCCTCGTACTGGGTATGGAGAGGGGCTGGGCCGAGGAGGCTGGCTGTGGGAGAGCCCCCGAGGAGATGCAGAGGTCGCGCGTGTTGGCGGGGAGGCGGCCCTGGGCTGGGGGATGGCTCCTGCGAGATCCAGGCCGCGCTGCGCATGTGGCCTCCGCTGGCACAGCGAGGACACAGTCAGGGCTGCGGAAGGAGCTGGGGACTGTGCATCTTGAGCGAAGGGGATGAGATTCTGGGTACTGGCTAGTGTGAAACTCTAGCACATCTCATAGTTAAAAGGAGTAGTGAGACCCAGGGGGAGAGAGGACCAGGAAGGCAACTGAGGCTCAGAGGCCTCTGGCCACCTCTTGGGCCAGCCTGCCAGGGGATGAGCTGCGGAAGGATAGTCTTCAAATAGCTCCGGAAGGAGGTTGTAGACTGCAGATCGAGGTGACGGAGACGAAGTGACCAGCCTCTGGGGCTGGCAAAGTCCGTGAGAAATCACACACACTCCAGGACGCCTTTCTTCCCGGTGAGATGGCCATGGTCTATTCTTCTGATAAATAATTTGTTGCTAGGGAGGAGAACAGGAGGGTCTGATAAGTCCCTTGCAATAAATAGCAAGGGTCCTTAGTTCTGGGGCCACCACCAGGAGTTGCCAAGGAAGGAAAGTTCGTGTGATACTAGGAAGTCAGGACCCGCGCTGGGCCTCCAACCTGCCGTGGTCGGTGAGGCTCACACTGAATTAGACCCAAGCGGAGAGACTCAGTCTCAGGGCACAGGAAAGCCAGAACAGGCTCCCGCCTGCAGTGGGCAGATGGGCGGAACCAGGACTCAGGCGCTCCTTGCAGTCCTCTTGGATTCCTCTCTGGAGGGGTAACCGATGGGGGAACATTTAAAAGACGGCTTTTACTCCGCCACCTATTTAGGAACATTTTTTATCCTTGTTCTTCCTAAATTTTCTTTTTGGCTGAAATTGGTAAATCAGACTCCACTTAACAGCCTCAGTATTAGATCTTAATTTTGCAGATTTTTGAATTATGTCCTGGGCCAAGTTTAGCAAAGAAGCCTTAGGTATTATCCAAAGTGAGGACTTCCAGCTGCCCACCCCACTCCATCCCCAGAAATTGTTTACCCCCTTGATTGATATTCACTCCACTTTTTTTTTGTTTCCTATAGAATGATGTCTTTCCCCTTTCACTGATTCTCCCAGCCCAGTAAATTTATCAAACTTCGAATACCTTAATTTTTGGAAGAAACGTTCTTTAACACTTTTCCACTCCAGTAGCTAATGGAGTAATGTGGAGTGTGAATGGGGGTGGGGTGTGGGGGTGGAACAGGGGTAGTCAGGGAGAGGAAAGAGGAACAGGTCATAAAAATAGGCAGACCAACTCAGAGGAGGACTGGGCATCCCGCTGTCATTTCTTAATCTGAACTTCTGCAAGCTCTTTAAAAAAAAAAAAAAAAAGACTCCTGCTTTCCACGTTCCCAGCTTCTAAATTAGTGAAACCAGATTGTCCTAATAAGACCTTTTGTTGGAAACACATGTAGTCATAAAAAGGTAGACGGAAAGTCAGACACGCGCGCACACACGCACACACTCACAAGCCGGTGCTAAGTGTACACCGGGCGCAGCTGGGCCCCGGGCCGCCGCGGGACGCAAATGCAGAACAGCGGCGCGGGAAATCGATTTGTCACAAAGGGAGAGGTGTAAACGCGGCGCGAAGGAGTCGCCCGCCCAAACGGCCCACCACTCTCTGCGTGGCCCCGCTCTGACAAGTCTTCTTCGCCAGACAAACGCCAGGGGAGAGGGAACATTCATAAAGGCGCTCTCCAGTTGGAATTCGCATCAGAATAATATAAAAAACCAGACCATGCCTATTGCCATGAAGTCTATTTCGACTCATAGTGACCCTGTAAGGACAGAGTAGAACTGCCCTATAGGGTTTCCAAGGCTGTAATCGTTTTGGAAGCAGACTGCCGCATCTTTCTCTCGCGGAGCGGCTGGTCGGTTCGAATTGCTGCGACCTTTTGTTTAGAGCCGAGAGCGCTTTAACCACTGCGCCACCAGGGCTCCTTCCAGAATAATATCCACCTAAAGTCCCAGCGTTTCCACTGGGGATGGCGCCAGAATTTTTATCTGTCGCACTGCCCTGGGACCCTTGGAGCCCGTGCTGACACCCTTGAATTTGGACCCCAATTATTCCCATTTGAAGAGAGAGCCAAAATTGCAGGGGAGCCTGGAACTTTTTCTCTTTAGAGAAGGCAGTGAAATCCAGGACCAGGGGATATTACTGCGTCCCCAAGGCCTAATGTCAAGGCCAGAGAAAAGGCTGTGAATCCTGCTTATTTTACGTGCAGGGCCAGGAGGCTGGGTGGCCTCTAATATTTTGGAGAAATTGACAGCCCAGTGACTCCTGCTCGCTTTAGGGCCAAGGACGGCTTTGAGTTAGAAAAGTCTGGGAGATGGGCCCGTAAAGTCGGAGGCTCCAGGCTGCCAATCCTCCCCCGGGCGCCAGAACCCTTAATCCTGGAAGGCAGTGCGTCACTGTCCCCACGGCTCATTTCGCAGGTGAAACCCTCTCGCGCGCCTTAGGCAGTCAAATTCAAACCCATTGCCATGGAGTGGATTCCGACTCAGAGCGACCGTATAGGACAGAGAAGAACTCCCCCCATAAGGTTTCCGAGAAGCGACTGGGGATTGAACTGGGGGGCTTTTGGTTAGCAGCCTTAGCTCATAACCTCTGTGCCACCTGGGCTCTGGCTCCGGGACCTTCCTCTGGCGCGCTCAGGTCAGACAGCCTGGGCGTCAAGCGGCCAGCGGTGGTTCACATGGGTCCCAGCAGTTCCTTCGTCTTCTCAGGGGCGTCTTTTTAGATTTTACAACACGAGTGAATAAATCATCCCCCAAACCAAGATGTCACCCTCCCCCTTGCGAAAAGAGCCCAGCAACTTCAGAAGCAGCAATGCCTTCTTACTCCACTTCCAGATCCTCTCGAATCCGAGCTTTGACCAACTTTCCCCGCTAGCAGCCAACTCCGGGACCTTTTTCCACTAAATGGCAACTGTGGATTTTCTCCTACGAGGATTCATAGATCAATTTTATTTTTAAGAGGTATATTTTCTTTACAATTCCTCTCCTCTACCCTCTTTACCCTCTCCCTCCACCGGCCGGGCACACCATCAAGCACACCCAAAACTCCTGGAGAATCCTGCTCCTTCGTGAAGGAGCCGGGCCCTCCGGGCCAAGGGTGTTGTAAATGTCTGCGCGAGTCTCTGCGTGCCGGCGACTCCTGGTGCGTGTCGTGCCCCTGACTATCAACCACCTGGGAATATGTATTCAATTTTTACCCTTTGGAGGCAGCAGAAGTCACGAGATCTAAAGCTTTAAGAAATGGGAGAGTGTGTTTGCAGAGAAGGAGAACTTTGAGTTTTGCTTATTAATTTTTGCAGGGGTTGGAAGAGTTAGGGGAGAGTCCTCCCCACCCCAAAATAAGAACAAGTAAAGAGCATTCTCCACGCTATTTGTAAATTTAATCAGCAGGACCCTGTTGTCCAAGAATTCCTTGGAGCTAGAGATTAGACGTTTACAGGAAATATTTGGATAAGGGACAACTCCCTGTGGCCATTTCGTGTCCAAACATTTACAAAACTACCTCTGAGTGCGGGCACTGCAACCCGGTAGGGCGCTTACTGTCGAATTCTGTTTTAAGTTGTTGCAGAGCCCAGTACCCCTTCCACCCCTTTGCTGTCCTTTAACTCCCTTCTCAATAGTCAAGAAGATGCATATGATAGCATTGTTATGCATCCACAAGTATTTGGATTCTTGCAAAATCTAAGAGCTTGGTGAGAAGGCTAACAACAACCGATTAAAAACCAGCAATCTCGTAACAGAAATAATAATATCAACACATTGCCACAACCCCCTTTTCTCTGAATTCTGTTTCTTATTAAATCAGCAAATGTGGCGATACGCTGCGGAGAACAACGAGGCGGGACAGCAGGTCATGGGCGTTTCCGGGTCGGCGGGCTAGTCTTCCACGTGTGGCAGTCTCCGCTGTGGTCTGCATGTTTGTAGTGTTGGCGTCATTTGTCTGATTTAGTGCGGTAGCCTCAAGGAATTAATCGTACAGAGAATTATACGCTATCGACTAAAAAATACATTTTCACTTGCCCTGGAACCATTTTTCTTGGTGAAAAAATATTAGCTGGGAAGCCTATTAAAGGGGCAATGGCCATTTTAGAGTTGGGGAGTGGGAGGCACAAATAGTGGTTTGTGGAGGAAATTCTGTAAAAGAAAAAAGAAAACACTTCAGAATAAATCAATCACATGAGCAAGTGATCTCTCAGAAGAGTTTGAGGACTGTCGGAATCTCAAGGATTCTGCTGTCTCGCGGTTTTCAGATACAGTAATGCATTCCTCTGGTGCTGCATGTCCCAGCCCCTTCTCTGCACCATATCATGAGGGAACTTAGCCCCAAGAACTTTGGGGCTTATGTATAAACATATATGTTTACCACTATTGACTCCCCATGCTCAGCTCTAAATGAAGAATATATTTGAAAACTGGAATATATTTGAAAAATGTGTTTTAATTTGAATCCTCAAGATAGAGTTATGAGAAAGGATAAGGCTGGATCCTCTGGTTCCTATTTTGTCTGCTTTCATGGGTTATTTGCAAGCCATTGGTAATTTTCTTAACTGATGAGGAAAGACTATGAAACTCGCTCTCACTAGGGCTGAACATTAGGCTCTCTTTGAATCTCAACTTTTTTGTGGGGGCAGGCAGAGAGAGGAGGAATTAATTCAGTAAAGAGTTTTAACTTCTGGCTCTTTGCTGGGGCAAAGATGCAAACACCCTCACCCCATCTCTGCCTCCTTCTGCTGGCTTCTAAGGGCACTTGGGCCCTGCTCTCTCCGAATGAAACATGCCTTGGAGACTTATCAGACGCGCCCTTCCTCACCTTCTCCGGCCCCGAAAAGGGGCCCTTTCCTCTCAGGCAGGGACTGGGACTCACCCTGCCCTCAGAAACCCATGGACTCCAGCATGAGAGGTAGTCTGAGACCCCTCTACAAAAGGTGGAAATGCCGATAGCGTGAAAACACTTCAGGGACTGTGTGTATATATGCTACACATGTGCGTTGAGTTTCACGGCTATGTGGAGATGGCTGGCGGAGGGCTACCCTCCACTTCTTCCTTGCCTCCTTGAGGTGAGAATGGTCAAGATTCCAGAGTGATCAGGAAGGGGCAGGAGGGAGGTGGGTGCTGGGGACAGTGCCTGGATTGCCTGAGGAAGGAGAGAGTCTGTCCCTATAGGGGTGGGTGTAACTTTTTGGAACTGTGAGTATTTAAAGAAAGAAGGGGCAGATTTGTGAGGCGGAGACCCAGCTGTAACAGTGAGACCCAGTGTAACAGCTACAAAACTGCCACAGAAACCGTCATAGTACCTGGAGTCCTCAGCTGATGCAGAAAACCGGCAGCTCTAGAGTTAGGCCCTGGGATTAGGGTAACCCTCTTTCTCCCCAAGGAAGGACAACGGCTGCACCAAGTCTGGTATGTGCCTGCAACTGGGGTGTCTAAAGCCATTTCCAACCCCCCAAATCTGACTCCTGGCCTCCTCTGATTCTCACTTTATGGGCAGGGGTTTCAAGAGACACGCAGAACAGAGGAGGATATCTTAACCCTTGCGCCCACCCCCTTCATTCCATAACTCTTAGAATTTTCTACTTTACTCCTTACCACACCCTGACATTGGAGGTTAACAAGGCAAGGCAACACTGGGAGCAACAAACTGGCGGAATGAATGGTTTGTCTTCTTAGCATAAAACTAGTTGCCATGGAGCTGACTCTGACTCATGGTGACCCCATGTGTGTGAGAGTAGAACTGTGCTCCAGAGAGTTTTCATGGACTTTTCAGAAGTAGATCTCCAGGCCTTTCTTTTGAGGCACTTCTAGAGGGACTCGAACCTCCACCTTTTGGTTAGCAGCCAAGCATGTTAACTGTTTGTACCTACCAGGGGCTCCCTTCTTAACTTAAAAAACCTAACCCGTTGTCAATTGTGACTCATAATGACACTGTAGGACAGAGTAGAACTGACCTATATGATTTCCAAGGAGTGCCTGGTGGATTCGAACTGCCAAACTTCTGGTTAGCAGCTGTAGCTCTTAACTACTATGCCACCAGGGTTTCCCCTTCTTAACTTAGGTGGTGGTTAATACATACCTTCCAAGAGAATCTGAGCTTGGGTGACCACTGGAAACAGAAGCATGAGTCCAGAATTGTAAGGGAAATCGCTTTCCCACAAACGTTTTTCTGAGAGTAAGAACATCCACCCCATTCACTTAGTTTCTCATCATCAGTCATGTCATTATATTTTAAAGGACCTCACTGTGCTGGAAGGTGGTATAGTTATAAATAAGCAGAAAAACAGATGAGTGTTCTCCCAGCATTCTCAATGTGTATGGAAAGGCCAAATCTTTTCAAAGAGGATTCAGATATACAGCTTAAAGGCCAAGGGGCCCAACTCAATCAAAATTTGAGCCAGGCTATGCTAAATTCAATCAGCTTGACTAAGGGCAACATGTAAGGCCTAGCCAGTACTTCAGGTACTTACAGAGAACCACATTTTCTCAGATTTTCATTGTATATATCCATGTAAATTCAGTGCTAGTCTGCAAAAGGCTTTGTGGAGTTGTTGGCTAGACTTGGTGGGACGTGGATGAATCCGTATTTCAGCCCCTTGTCCTTGTCTACCATCCTTTTCTTCTTTGTTCTTTCTCTGCCCCAACTAGCTGTCCAAGATCTGTGTGCTGCAGAGAAACTGGGACCTGGAAGCCACAGAGACCCCCTAAATGCTGTTTTTTAGAATCCCCAGAAAAAGGGAGGGCTGTTGAGCTCAATGACACCTAATGTCTCAGGTATAGGTATCTTCATATATTTTTCCTCTCTGCTAATTCATTATATAATGGCCCAGTTAGAGACTTCTTGGAGATTGAGGTTTGGGGAAATGGTTACGATTCTGTTTCTTTTCCAGATAGCTCGTAAATATATGAAGCTAAAGGTTCCAGTAAAAACAGATATTAAATCTAAACCTTTACAACTGGGCATTAACATATATCATCATTAATCTAGACTGGGAAGTGACATTAACTAGTTATGTACATTCTGTCCTTCTTTTCCATATTCTACCAGTGCTACTTCCCTGAATACTGAACTGGATTGCAGCAGTCATAGACCACTGGGACAGCTGCTAGACTGTCGCCTGTGCTCAGTAAATCCTTATTAACTGGTAGAGTGAATGTTCCATCTTCAGTCAATCCCACTTTCAATCCAGCCTAAGTACTAGGCCACATCCCTTTCCGTTCACAGTTTGTACCCTTTGCCTAGGAGATCACATCTAGGATCTCATCTAGGTCTATCATTTCAATAGCCATCTACATAATAACGACTCCCAGTTTATAGTTTCAAGCCCCCCCTTGGATTGGCAAATTCATGCAACTACCAATTTGACATTTCCATTTGAACTTCAACATCGAAAAGGACAAAACAGGAAATAATGAGCTTCCCTCTCCCAGTCTGACCCTCTTATTCATTAAGTGCTATAGAGTTGATTTTTGACTCCCAGTGACCCCATGTGACAGAGCAGAGCTACCCTACAGGGTTTTCTAGGCGGTAATATTTATGCGAGCAGATCACCAGGTCTTTCTACTGCAGAGCCTCTGGGTGGGTTTGAACCTCCAACCTTTCTCTTAGCAGTCGAGTGTTTAATTGTTGTGCCACTGGGGCTCCTTGATTCTCTTATCGCTTTCTTTGTTTTCTTGCATGGCAACATCTGAGTGCAAAACCCAGGGATTTCAAACTTATCCTTGAAATCTCAGACTCATGCTTGACTCCTTTTATGCTTCTGTCCAATCCATCTTCCAGTCCCAAAAAATTACTTTCTAAAATCACTTGAATCTATCCACTTCTGAAATCTCCATGATATGTCATGTGCACTGCTGTACCAGCCACTTGGGTCTCCCTGCATTTATGCTTGTCCCCCTGTATATGTAGGTGATGAGAAGAGTGGATATATTAATAGATCCTTAAAGATTACTTGTTGAATGAATGAATGATGAATGCTAGTGTATTCTTTTACAAACACATTTTTTTAAAAAAGCTCTTTTTTTCCTTAGAACCCATGATCGCTTTTTGTTTCTACATCCAGACCAAATTATTTTTCCTTTTTATTGATTTTTTTTTTTAAATCACATTTATTATCTACATTCCCACCCCTGCTCCAACAACATGCCCATTCTCACACACACAGGTTCACATCCCAACTGCTTCCCTCCTGTTCCCTAGGATGCAAGTTAGGTTAGTATATTCCCCCATGAGCTCTGTTCTCAGTTCTTTTTCTCTGACTTCTTATCTGAAATGTCCTTACTTCATGCCTCTTTTTGAAAACCTACCCTCAATAGTTTTCCAGTTTCTGCTCCTATTATACTACCTTCTCCTACTGGTTCACCCTACACCAAACACAAACACATCTTTTTTCAGTGCTTACTCTAGAAATAAGCAGTGCCTCCACAAAGTACTGCTTAATTATTTCCTAAGTATTTTATGCTTGTTAATTCACTTTAAAAGTTTTCTTAAGATTAAATTAAAAACCAAAGCTCACGCTGTCGAGTTGATTCCAACTCATAGTGATCCTATAGGACAGAGTACAGCTGCCCCATAGGGTTCCAAGGCTGTAAATCTTTACAGAAGCCGACTGCTGCATCTTTTCTCACAGAACGGATGGTTGGTTCCAATTGCCAACATTTTCAGTTAGCAGTTGAGCGATTTAACCACTGCACCACAAGGGCTCCTGTTTCTTAATATTAGAGACTTTAAAAATTTTAAAACTTTTTAGTATATTACACAGTTCACAGCTGCATTTAGCAAATAAATTAATTTTTTTTGTATTGTGATATTGCTGTTGTTGCGTTCTGTATCTGCAAGTAATTTTTTAAAATTTTAAGAGCAACACTAACATGCAATTCATACTCATTTTAGAAAATGTATTATTTTACATTTAAAAAATTAAATGAAAATGTAAATTCACCCATATTTCACCACCTGGAGTTATATTTTAGTGTTAAATTATTTTATTTTTTTACACATTTTTGGATTATATTATATTAATATTCTTGATTTCTGATTTTTTTTCAATCAAGGGAGGAATTTTTAATCCCATTTCCAAAATCGTGTTTCCCCAACAGAAACACACAAACATTCATCCCACTTACTCTCATCGGAAAATCAAACATACAAGCACACAAACACCAAACAAGGACTACGAGAGCTATAGCATCGCGGTCACTTCCCGGCAGCTCCAGTTCCAATGGACACGTTTCCAGCAGCAAAGCCCTTCAGAGTAAATAGTTTCTCTTTCTTTTTTGCTTGTTCTAGCTGGGAACCTTCCCTAGACATGAGCACATGTCTCCTTTTTGAAATTTGGAAAAGCCTGCATAGTGCCTAACGGACTTTCCCAGACCACAGTTAGAGAAATACTGCTCAACAATTTAATTTTTATGTGGTTTTGCAAGGAAGAGCTCAATAAAATGAGTGAGGGAGAAAACATTGAAGGGACTGAAAATTTTCTATTATTGTGGATCCCTGGATCTTGATTTCCTTTTATTAAATGTTTTAAGACTGAAACATGCTTTTGTAGTAAAAGAAAGACAAGTGACATTTGTTTCTCTACACCTTGTACAATGATGATCAGGTTAGCATAAGGACATATTCAGACATGGTAGTGTGTTTTGACAAAAGGAAAAGCACTGATAAAAATAAAAGGTAATGCATTAATCCAGATATGAAAGCCTACAGTGTCCCAGCCCATTATTTAAAGTGATAATTACAGAGAAAATAGAAATTATTATCGTGAAGTGTATTTAAAATCTTTCCCAGAGAAGTGACATCACAACATTCGTCTGATATAATACAAATGTTTTATTTAGGGAAAGCGTTAACACGTGATATGAAATCACTTGTTAGAATAAAAATTTAAAAGTATGAATTAAATATATCTTAATAATTAATCTTTCTCCTCATGAAGAAGGGGAAGAGAGAGAAATCACTGTTTTTGAAGAGTAAAATCCACACTTGCTCAATAAACGTTTCTGCAGTTCCCCATATGCCTATTTATAAGGGAGGAAAGAAAGAACCACCCAGAGAGCGCTTTGCCCATAACCAGATGTGCTGTTCAGCAGCTTTAATCATCAAGATCGGGGGAAGACCACAGGATGAATCCGCAACACATTTAAGAAATAAAACGTAATTTAGTTCATTAATCACGGAACTAAAATCTGCAGTTTTGCTAGACATATTTCAAAGACTGAATCCCTTTTGACAAGAGAAACAGAAAATAATATCACTGCATGTTTTGGCTGTTATGGTCTGTTCCTAGCTCCCCTCAGGGAAGAGGAGATTTTTCCGGGTGTGATCATTTTTACTCAGAATATGTGGACTGCTATAGTAGAATTTTTATTCTTTCTCTCTCTCTCTCTGTCTTTTTTTCTTTACTCCAACATCCTCCTTTCTCAGGGTGGTGAGAATCTCTGTCTTGCATTCTTTATTTATTTAATTATTTTGGTTTGGAGATTCAAGGCTGCCTTGGACAGCCAGGAAATTCAAGCTGTGTTCCCGTAAGCCTTAGAAGACAATCATTTTAAGTGACTTAACATACTCGAACTGCTGGTTTATTTAATTCTTTTTCCTGACTACTTATTTAGATTGATGACTTATTTTGTCATAAAGAGATAATCTTTAATTTAGACTTCAGGATATTAGGAGTTTCCAAGAGTTTAACGTTGGAATCAGAGTTCTGTATGTTAAATTATGGCTCCACCATTTACTTGCTGCTTGACTTTAGACAAATCTCTGGGCCTCAATTTCTTCGTCTGTAAAACTCGCACATTAATAGCTACCACACAACCTTGTTGTTTGGAATAATGAGATAATGTAAGCAAAGTGCCCAGCTCTTAACCCTTCCAATGAGGTCACTCTATGAATGTTTGCCCTTTTCCTACTTCTAACTTCCACAACATTTCTGACTTATTCTAGTCTAGGATACATATTCAATGTGGTTTCCCAGTCAATGTTGGAAGCCATTTAATGCCACTGAAATTAGGACTGTTCCTATACTAAAAAAATCAGACTCTCAACCGCATTTCACCTGTTGAGCGACTAAGTAGACATTCATTTTTTATCTACAGCTAGAAACTCATGCCTTATGATTCTGTAGTGCTGCTCATAAGGCCACACCCTAAGTCTTTGGCAGAACCAGGAGTTTGCTCAGAAGTTTCCGACTATGGTCATCCCCTGTAGACCACCCTTCCTTTCTTTAGCATGAAACAGTAATGTGAATCCTTTTAAACCTTTATACGGCACCAGCCTTTTATATTTCCACTTACTTCATTCATCATCACAGACTTTAGAGTGACTAAAGAAGACGAACTTCTTCTCTCGTAATTTAACCGCTGAATTTTATGGCGAACATATGACATATGGTCAAGAGACTGGGTATCAAGACTTCTTATTCCAAACCTGACATAGTAAGTTTCCAGGAGCCCAACCATGCTAAATCCTCTCTGTTGTATAATGTCTTTAACATAGCACTATCTTGCTACTCTACTTAGATCTCTATGGGGTTCACTTAATTTTTTGTACATGAATGAAATGTATCACATTAACTGTGATTATACACTTAGATTTCTGAACCAGTTGAGTAAGATAAAAATTCTGTCCTCAGTTTGATATGTGATCTGCTTTCATACGTATTCCTTTGAAATCTAGTAAGACTGGAAGACAGGCAGACTGCATTTCTATATCATGAAGTACGCAAGACTTTTAATTTTTTTACCAAATAATTAAAAATTATATCTCCCCGGCATTCTTAGGCAATAGGCCAGCATGGCTAAGAGTTGTGGTACATGTGGAGAATATGGGTCACCATGGGTGGGGCACTTGGACAAGTTTATTGCAAGACTAATGTGTTAGCGGTCTATGGAAGCAGAACTACTGTGCCTTGTGCAAGAGAGAGGCATGTTATCTCCTAGACACGCTAGGTGGATGTTAGCCAGAGATCATGAGCACAGCTCAGTTGGGAATATCAATTCTGACATAGGGAAGCGTGCGCGTGTTCGCGTGTGCATGTGCTAAAGGTGCTGTGTGGCTTTATGATATGGTGTAGAGCCTCCAATTGAGGTGTAGATAACTCTAGGGTACAGTTCTCCTTTAGAGAGCATGGAGTCCTTCATTTAGGAAAAGTTTCCTTTGGATTTTGTTTTCTTTGTTTCTTTCTTCTTCAGTTTATATCCCATATGCAGTTTATTGCTAACGATTTAGAGAAAAGGGATAAAGGGAAATAATAGGCAACGATACGATTCTTTCCCTAATTGCTTACAGTCTAATCCTGTATATATCAAAGTGTGATGCTTGTACCGGCATCAGAAGGAACCGAAGCTTCTGAAAAATGCATTTTAAATGTCCCAGGTGATTTTTATGCCCCTTGAAGTTTGAAAAGACTGCTGTGGGCCACTTTCTCCCACAATAATTTGATATTGAATGACAGCCATTGTATCTTGTGTATTCCATTGTTACTCCAGTCTTCCTGAGTGTCAGCCTTACCTCTCCAACCAGGTATATACAGTTTTGAAGACAAAGGTAGACTTTTTATACTTCAGAGCACTTATCTTGGTTCTTTTCACATTGCAGGTGGCTTGACAAAACAGTCACTGAATAAATGAATGCATGAACTAACAAATGAGGAATAAAAAAAACAGCACATATATAGTATGTATGTAGTGTGTACTAGACGCCTGGCACTGTTATAAGCACTTTACATAAAAGAGAAAGCAGTTTGAGGTAACTATTGGAAAATGTAAACACCCTAACTAAGACTAATTTTAGGCGACTGCTTTCTCAGCTCTTTTTTTTTTTTTAGGAGAAAAAGCACATTTCAAAGATGGGGCAATCTATCTCGCAGATACTAATACTTGTAATTTAACTTTAGCTTTAAGTATAAGTAAGGTTTTAAATGAAAGTATGCCACATTTAGGAAGTTATAATCTTTTGTATCTTCTTTACTTACAATGACTTTACTTTCAGATGGTTGCTATAACACTGACAATCTACCTACTAGGAGCCCTGGTGGTGCAGTGGTTAACAGCTCAGCTGCCAACTAAAAAAAAAAAAAGGTTGGCAGTTCGAATCCCTATGGGGAAGTTCTACTCTGTCCTGTAGGGTTGCTATGAGTCGGAATCAACCCAACAGCACACAACAGGCTCAGCACATACTAAAGTTATATCTCAAATATCCCTTCTTAAGATTTGCTCCAAGACTCTTTCTCTAAATGGATTTTCTACTAAATATCAGAATTAATTTTTTTTCCAATGAAGTATATATAATTCATGTGCAAAAGTGGGGGTTAGGCTGTGGGGGCTGGGAAATAACCTCCTAAATAAGAGACTATTTAACTACTTAAAAAGGAACTACATTTAGAAAAGCATGATTGGTGTGATTTTTAGAGAGCTCAGAGGAAAAGAACAAGATAGGAGGACCCTTACAGAGATAGGAAGGGGGAAGCATAGAGGGGAAATCTTCCCTGGAGCCGTAGTCTACAGCAGAGACCACTGCTGAGTTGCAGGCCTCTAAGCCCATCTGGGATCCTTTGGTGACATGAGCTTTGCTCTAGTGGTTTATGACATCACTGCAGCCCCCTTGGTGGAATTACAACTTCATAATTCATAGTTAGCTGTTTATTTTATATTTAATCATTTGTGGAGTGCACTGGCAGCATACCCAGGGGAACTATGTTCCTGCAAATCTTGTTGTTGCATAATTAAGTACGTCAGAAGTAATTCACTAAGTGTCATAACATCCCATATTTCAGGCCTTGCAGATGCTGGACTTAGTTGTGATTGTCCTGAAAGTTGTCTTGACGGAGTCACCTTCTCAGTGAGTTTTCCTTTTGGGAAACAGTTACCATACACACCTGGGCTTCCTGGTTTAAATGTAGTTTTCTGAGCTGCAGGATAATGCTTCTATACAAAGAGGATCTCCCAGTGACACTTGTTTCTATAATGCAACTGTAAAATGTAGCTCTATTCCTGTACACCCATGGGGATGTAAAATATATCAAAGAGAAAACAAAGAAGGTTTCTGGGAAAACAAGGAGAATTTGAGATTAGTCTCTGTATTTCTTTGTGTTTGACCCTTTGGCTCAGAAATCACCTCTTAACTTTGGGTCTCTCAATGGTAGAAGGGAGTTAAAAGAAAGAAATTAAGATTATCCATCATGGACCAGGTACTGTGCTGGGTAATTTATATTAATTTATGCTTTGAAAGTTTTCACAATAATGCTTAGTGGTAGATATTGTCACCTACAATTTACAAACAGAGCTGTGAGACTCAGAGTGGCCTAGCAACTTCCCCAAAGCCACAAAGTTAGTGACAGAACCAGAGGTTGTGTGGACGCTTTGGGTACATCATATTCCTTTATTATGTCACTTTCCATCCAATGGCTAGACAGTTGGAAAGAGATGGCTGAGTTGAATGGTTTTTCTGTCATGCTTACTCATTGAAACACAGAGCTCCTGTACCTCTGGTACAAATAATCCTTCAGAAATTACATATCTGCAAAGAAAGCCCCTGATAGCACTGGACACCATGTTGATGGTTAAGAAGCACACTTGAGGTTAATTATGGGGCTCAGTGAATTTGACTGAAGAACTGAGTTGGAAGATAGTACTAGAGAAGAAACAGAGTGAGTCAGGAAGTTTACCTGAAGGCAAGGAGTTGATTCTGACCATGGCCCCTGCCTACAGGATGGCCTTGAGCATGCCACCTAACCCTTTTGAGCCCTAATCCTATGATAAGAGAAGAGCAGCAATGTCTTTTTGCAAGGCTATTGAAGATTAAATCAGGTATGGATGGAGCTTCACAGGTGGCACCAAGCTCCTAACTTGTGTCAGGTATAATACTGAATTGTAAAACTCTGAAAAAAAAAGACAGGTCCAAAGTTTCTGCTTTTATGGTTATGTTCTTTCCTGCTATGGGAATGATTATTATTACTGTGGATTGAAAAATAAGATTTTATTAGAAAGATTCCGTCATTTCTAATTTAGTTGTTTAGAACTAGAAATTTATTTGTCCAGATGTAATGTTATAAACAGTTAATGTTATAAACAGGCTCCCAGGCTAGTCTCCAAACAACTAGAAAATTTATAATGTAGATGAACTGTAGTGATGATGGAAGTGGCCAGAGTGTTGCATCCTGGGAGGACATGGTCATGAGGCACAATGGTGAAAAGTGTAGTCCTTCCCTCTTTTCTTTACTGGTATAGCAACAGTGCTGGGCAAAATTTAGAACTAGATGAAGTTATTCTCTGGGAAGCCTTCTCCAAAATTTACCCCCTTCCCCACCCCCTCAATGTCTGAATTAGGTGCTTCTCCTGTGTGTTCTCACACCGTCCTTAATAGTGTTGATGTAGTACACTGATTCTTAGGAATGCTGGCAGTAGTGGACTTGGCAACTGAATCATCTACTCACCCCTCTTCTCTAGTTCCCTGTGAGGAAGATAAACATATAGGACAGCAGCCAAGTGGGAAACAACGTCCTGAATTATCATTGTCTGGGCAAACAG
The DNA here is from genome assembly GCF_000243295.1 of Trichechus manatus latirostris. Classification (NCBI taxonomy): domain Eukaryota; kingdom Metazoa; phylum Chordata; class Mammalia; order Sirenia; family Trichechidae; genus Trichechus; species Trichechus manatus. The sequence continues at coordinate 4,807,493 of NW_004444053.1, forward strand.
CCAATAACTTTGAATACCACACACCTCCATCTTCTGGGATTCATTGATAAAACAAAGTTGGAAGCCTAGGGTTAGCCTGTTCCGTTTGCAGTATAGTCTCCCATTCCACTCTCTTTCTCCTTCACTCACTCCTTCTTTCCTACATTCAGCAAATATGCATTGACTACATGCTGTGTGCCAGTCACTATTCTAGGTGCTTGGGATACAGCAGTGAACACAGGGAACATTGCTTCCTCTCATAGAGTTTCATTCTCCTGGCAAAGAGAAACAATCAACAAGTAAACAAATAAACAATTAATGTCACTGAATAGTATATATAGAAATTTTTGAAATAGTGTAAGTTTGCTGTGTATATTTTCACCCCAAAATAAATATATTAATTAATAAAACAATTAGATGAATAATTGAAGGATGAATAATGATAAGTTCTACAAAGGAAACAGGCTAATTTGAGTAGGGATAAGAATGAAAAGACAGAGCTGACGATGTGAAAAGCCTCCCAGGCAGAGGGGACAGCAAGTGCAAAGGCCCAAGGAACAAGCCTGGTATGTCCAAAGAACAGAAAAAAGGTCAGTGTGATGGGAAGATAGCAAGTGATGGGAGTTTGGTAGAAGGTGAGTTCAGAAAAATGTGTAGGTAGTAGGGACCTTGTACGCCACAGTAAAGAGTTGGGCTTATCTTCTAAGTGTGATGGCGATGGGAAGTCATTGGAGAGATTTAAGCTGAGGAGTGTGCTAATCTATTTATATATTGTAAAGAACAAGTGGAGTCCCTGGGTGGTGCAAATGGTTAATGTACTCGGTTGCCAACTGAAAGGATGGAGGTTGGAGTCCACACAGAAGCTCTTCAGAAGAAAGACGTGGTGATCTACTTGCAAAAAAATCAGTCATTGAAAACCCTATGGAGTGAAGTTCTACTTTGACACACATGGGGTCACCATGAGTTGGAGTTGACTCGATGGCAACTGGTTACTGGTTAAAGAATAACCTGGCTGGTATATAGACAATGGATATTTGAGGAAGGAGAAGTAGTTTTAGGAGGTTATCTCAGTAGTTTCAGGTGAAAGATGGTGGTGTTTTGAACCAGCTGTGTGGACGAGGAGCTGAGCAGTGTGGTGCACACACACAGAGTGTGTTTACCATAGCCATCAGCTCAGGAGGCTGAACAGAGCCAGCTGAGTTTAGTAGATGAAAGAGGAAAAGAGGAACCATTGCCCATGAGGTTGTGTGTCTTGCCTGGAGGACTGACTTAGGATGCTCACTTTTCTTAGCTTCACCTTTTCTCTGTTTCTATACCCAGACTTTCTCTAAAACCCCAAGCCTTTTAACGGTGGGCTCACTGGAAGAAGTTGACAGAGGAGAGGGAGTGGTTGGGTGGGAAATGGAAGCAATTTTTTTGAGTTTGTTATTTGAAAGTTAGAACCTGTAATTCAGGTACTGCCTGTCATTTTGCAAGAAAGGAAGGGTTTTGTCTTATGTTCTGGAAAAGCAGCCTCTTTGTAATTTAGCAGAACATTAGAAGGCAGCACAACTAAAGACCACAGTTCAGATATGTGAAGACTTGTGTAACTGAAATGACTTAAGTACTTACTTGTAATTCCTAGGTCTGAGTCCACCCCCTTTAGTTTGTATACATTAATGGAGTTAAAGGACAAAAATAGTCAGCTGTTTTCTCCAAACAGTGAAATATTAATCATATTCCAGGTAAGCTGAAGTCATGAGCTACCACCAGTCATTCAGCTAACAACTATTTATTGTGTTCAGCACCATGCCAATCACTTCGGACGGTGCTAAAGAAGTGTATGGCATGGCTTCAGGCCAAAAGAGCCAACCATTTAATTGGTGAGATGAATCTAACATTGTGTCTCATGTAACTCACATTCAGTATAATTTTAACATGTTCAGTCCTGAGATCATTGTTCTTCCAAGCTTGCCCTTTCCCTTTTCTCTATTACTCAGTGGAATCTCAGTCTTCCGGGGGACTCCAGCTTAAAGCTTCAATGGCAGCACCAGTCTGTCCTGTATTTCATTCCACTCGCCTGTTTCTCAGGTCTGCCCTCTCTTTTGCAGGGCAGACATTTTATCTCACAAGGGCTTGATCAGATCTGTTCCTGTACTTCCTTACAGATGCAATTTTCTACGAACTTGAAGTGATTCTAGACTGTAGGAATTTTGAACCTGTAAGAAACCACTAGTTGAAAAACTATCAGAATAAACTGTTTGGATAGATACATCTTGCCTTTAACGATGATATTGCACCCCAAATATTTTAGGCTTTTGGCAGCTTGTAGTACAGTGGAAGAGAGTTAAGAAAAGACTCACTATCTCATCTTCGTCAGCATTCTGAACCTTCCAACCCTTCTCAGGATTTTTCAAAATAATTTGAAAATTTATTAAGCAAACCATGGAGAGAAGTTCACTACTTAGAAAGAAAAACTAGAATTTATATAAATTGAACCTTGGAATAAGATGACAGCTACCTGCCTTCAAAGTCACAATGTAGAGCAATTAGTTTATTAAATTCTTGATACAGGGAATTTAATCAGTATTTTTTCCTGAGGCTGGCATGTTGGCTTTAGGACAGGACAGGGCTTTTGTGTGCGTGTGTGGCTGTATTAGATTTATCCCTTCTTCTGAGCTTTTACTGATGTCTCCATTAATGAGCTGAAAAAAGGAGCAGAGGAAATTGTGTTGGAATATGTCAGTGCATACACACTGTGGCTAGAACCAGCAGCCATGCACATCTTACAGTACAGGAAGCCCAGGGGACAGTGTGAGGTGGCTAAGGCCTGTAGTCTTGGAACACCAGTCAGAGTCACTAGGGCTAGGGAGTCTTGTCAAAGGGTGACTCAGGTCTGGACTCGCAGCTGACTGGTGAACTACTCAGCAGACCTCCAAAGGCTGACTGGAAGCCAAGGGGGCTTATTACCACAATCTGCAAGACACATTTACAGGGACGATGATTTGGGAATTAAAGTGCTTTTATACAGACTTGGAAGTTTAAAAAGTATTAGTTTTGATGGATAGAGACTAAAAGAATTTAGAATTTGGAATCATAAAATGTGTATTTCAATCCTTCCTGTTTCTGCCTAAGTGTGCCATCTTTGGCTCCATCATATAACTGAAAAATGGAAATGATAGTGCCTGCTTGTTTTCTTTTTTTGTTTTAAATTATGGGGTCTTGAGGTGCACAATGTAGAGGAAAGGAAGTAATGGTTTGCGGTCTGGTCAGCACTACCATAAAGCTCTGTATAATGAGAAGGGACAAACTGCTAGGGGTTCAGAGGTCAGATTTATCGTATCTATCAGGGATGCTTGAAGAATGGCTTCGTGGAGGAGGCAGCATTTGACTGGAACTTGAGTTTAGTCTCTTGGACATATCCCGTTCAATCTCACACGAACCCTCCCAGGGCTCAACAGTCAGGCCTATGGATTTCCTTGGCAGTAGCTGACATTGCTTCACCCTCTTACAGTTAAAAATACAGCGCCTCTGCCTCCGACGCTGTCAATCTGGCACCTTTCACCAGCGTTAAACTCACTTAAAAATGATCTGAAACAACATTACATTAAAAAAAAAAAAATACTACTAGACTTTTAGTCAAGGGTACAAAAAAACAAGTTTCTGTTTGTGTTCCAGATATTTAAAAAATATATGGTCTGGTGAGTGGAGAATAGCAGCTTGGAAAAAATGCTGGCTTAGAGAAGCACAAACCTAACGGGTAAAAGTGGGCAGCTCTATAACCCAGTTTTTCTTGAAAAGGAGCTATGGCACTGTTAGAGAGTGGGGGAGGCAGAAGGGGAAGAGAGGAGCGTGGAAGAGAATTTCTCGTTCAAATAACCCCTTAGTTTTCAGCAAGGTCAAAAGTCTGAGAGTTCTGTGATGCCTTGGGGAGTGGGACTAAGGAAAATGTGACCTGCCAAGGTCAGCGATTTCTGACACTGATTCAAATTCTAGCCTTAGGGGGTAACTATTTGATGAGAACAGAGGAAGAGGTGGCATGAATAGGTGACATTTAACATCGGTGGGAGACAGGCGGCCACAGCAGCTTGTGCAGTCAATTCCATAAGAGACATTTTCAGAACAGAGTCACCTCTTAATTGCCTGCATATGGATTTCCCACTTGGTGGATTCCTTTAAAATCTACAATTGACACATCTCTCTAACTTGCACACTCTAGAGTTACTTCACTTCATTATCAGAGTCTAAACTTTGAGAAACCAAAATCATTTGGCAATTGTTGTTGTTAGATGCTGTTGAGTTGGTTCCAACTCATAGCGAACCTATGTACAAAAAAAATGAAATGTTGCCCGGTCCTACGCCATCCTCACAAACATCCTATGTTTCAGTCCATTGTTACAGCCACTGCGTCAGTCTATCTAGCTGAGAGTCTTCCTCTCTTTTGCTCACTGTCTACTTTACCAAGCATGATGTCCTTCTCCAGGGACAGGTCCCTCCTGATAACGTGTCTAAAGTACATGAGATGAAGTCTCACCATCCTTGCTTCTAAGGAGCATTCTGGCTGTACTTCTTCCTACACAGATTTGTTAGTTTTTCTGACAGTCCATTGTACATTCAATATTTTTTGCCAACACCATAATTCAAAACCGTCAATTCTTCTTCCATCTTCCTTATTCATTGTCCAGCTTTTGCATGCATATGAGGTAATTGAAAATACCATGGCTTGGGTCAGGTGCACCTTAGTCATCAAAGTCAATCTTTGCTTTTTAACACTTCAAAGAGGTCTTTTGCAGCAGAATTGCCCAGTGCAATACGTTCTTTGATTTCTTGACTGCTGCTTCCATGGGCGTTGATTATGGATCTAAGTAAAATAGAAATCCTTGACAACTTCAATATTTTTCTTAATGTATCATGACATTGCTTATTTGTCCAGTTGTGAGGATTTTTGTTTTCTTTATGTTAAGGTGCAATCCATAGTGAAATCTGTCATCTTTGTAGTCGAATCTTCATCAGTAAGTGCTTCACGTTCTCTTTGCTTTCAGCAAGCAAGGTAGTATCATCTGCATATTGCAGGTTGTTAATGAGTCTTCTTCCAACAATCCTGATGTCACATTCTACTTCATATAGTCCAGTTTCTTGGATTATTTGCTCAGCATACAGATTGAATGAGTATGTTGAAAAGATACAACTCTGACACACATCCTTCCTGATTTTCAACCAATTTGGAAATTAAACCTATGCAAAACTCATTAGAAATATACATGTGTTGAGAAAATAAAAACACAGAAACTAAACGTTTTTCAAACATAAATACAGAAGGCTTTTTGACTATCTTTTGTTTTAGGGAATGGAACTAACTTTTCTTAAATGCTGTGTAAATGGTTATGCCTTGCTTCTCTCCATTAGTTAGGATAATCAAGAATTATGTGGACAGTTCCCCACCACCAACCCATTTTGGTTCTCCTGCTAATAAAATCAAAAACCAAACTCATTGCCATCAAGTCAATTCCAACTCATGGTGATCCCATGTGTTACAGAGTAGAACTTCCCCATAGGATTTTCTTGGCTGTAATCTTTATGGAAGCAGACCAGGCCTGTTTCTTCTGTGGTGCTGCTGCATAGGTCAGAATTGCGAACTTTTCATTAGCAGTAGGGAACAAACTCTTTGCACTATGCAGGGACCTTTTCCTACTAATGGTAGCCTCTTTTCAGGGTACTACAAGGTTAAACAAAAAGCATGATTTCCATGATAATCAGAGTGTTTTATGGATTGTAAGAGTGTTTTAAGTAAAGGTCACCTTGATCATTTAGGATTTTTTCTTTTACAAGTCAGAATACTGTGAGTTAAGAACAATATAAACACCAAACAAACAAATTTCAAAACCCCATATGCGACAGCTGGTTTTTAAATAATGAGAAAATTTTGGCATCGTACACTTGCAGTCTTTCAAAATCATACTCTGTGACAAAGTCCATTGGAGTTGCTTGTTGCAACTAAAGATGGGCTCTCGGTCTAGCAGTCTCCTTCTCTAGCCTCTTAAAAGCAATCTCTTTGGCTGTGCAAGGATGCCCACCCCTTCTGTGAATCTCGTTTCTTTCCTGTTTGAAACCAACAGTAGAGGAGTTTGCTCTGAGAGCAGCAGGACATATGGACTGAGAATGTAGACCCGGTGTGGCATCTGATCTCCCTCACTCCTGTGAAGTTCTGTGAAGTTACTCTCTGAGTATCACTTTCTTTTTCTCTAAAATGAGGATAATAATACCTCCCTTATAGGGTTTCTGTGAGCATTAAATGAGATAATGATTGAACGTACTTAGCTCTGTCTCTAGCATGTAGTAGGTATTTGCCAAATGCAAGTTATCTAATAAGGGCTTGGTCCCTATTTTACAATTCAACAGACATTGTGGAGTCCTTTATCATTCAGCCATAAAAACTGTGTGGATATTTCCTTGAAATATTTGTAAACATCTGGAAACAATTTAGTCTGAGGACGCTTTAGGTAACTAAAGGGACTCATTCTTAAAATGAATATATAGTCCCAGGAGACTCTAGGGTCAAAGAGCAAGTGACCAAATACTTCTACTCAATCCAGAAAGCTATGTGGTGAGAGAAAGGGAAAAAAGAAAGCGAGAGAAAGAGAAGAAATGGGAGAGTAAAATAGATTTTGCTTAAAGCTAAGCATCAAAAATATTTCTATGGAGAAACAACATGTTGCTTAACCTAGTGATTTAGAAGTCAAAGCATCTAGGTTGTCTATCCATTTACTTGCTGCGTGACCTCTAAATCCGTTTTTATAACTTTCTATTATCATTGTATCTACTAACTTAGAGGTTTTAGGAGTTAAAATAAAAAGCTATTGACTTTGGACACAGAAAGTGGAATAAAATGAGAATTTATGGAGACATTAACACTTAAAGCACAGTGTGGATTAGAAAAATGTAACATGTTGCCAATATGTATCTTTGGAATTGGGCTATACTTGTGGCAGAAATTAAGGTATTTTTTTTCCTGTTCTTTAAAATTGCCTTTAACCAATCCTTTGGAAAAGTAATTGGATTTTTTTAAATTGCTTGTAAACCTAGCATAAAGTGAGGCATGTTTCAACTTTCAGTCCTTTAAAAATAATTTCAGATTCACACTTAGAGTTATCCAGACTTTAGAAATGTATTTACTGGTAAAAATTTATTTAAAAAATGAGTACCCTTACTTATTTATCCAAGTAAGTAAACCTCCTACCATCTGCTGATAGTATCGTTTCATAAAAGACCAGACATTATAACACCAAAATAATAAAATGACTGCAATCTCAAAATAGATACATTTAGCTTATGAAAAAACCTACTATATTATACTTATTTTTTCTCCATTTTATTGTGAAACCTTGAAAACTTTCTCATTGTTCTGAGGACTGTTGACTGGGAATCACTGACTGAGATATTCTCTTTTGCTTTCTATTTCTTCACTATATAATTGCTGATTTTATTATTGAAACGCGTCTGAAACTCAAGTTCAAGTAAAATTCTTATTATTATTTACCTATTCATTTTTTGGTTTTTAGTTCTGTGACAATAAAATTATTATTATCAATATACATTAATAATTACTAACACATTTAAAAATTAAGTGAAAGATAATCTGAACTAAAACTAGATATTTGAGACATTTCCTTCGGGAATTATTGATTTGAATTGTGCTTAATCTATTTAGATACACTTTTTCCTAATTGAATAGTTGCCAGTCTCAGATTCCCCAAATTTTTTGGGGGGGCGATAATAGGGGGCCTTTCCTTATTTTCAATTATTTCAAGAAGTCTATGTATGTTTACAAGGAGCCCTGTGGCTGAATGGTTAAGCGCTCGATTGCTAACCAAAAGCTCTGTGGTTTGAACCCACCAGCTGCTCAGCGGGAGAAGCATGTAGCAATCTGCTTCCTATGGGGCAGTTCTGCTATGTCCCATAGGGTCACTAAGAGTAAAAATCGACTCAACGGCACACAGCAACAACAACACGTCTGTTTACTCTTTACGTACAAAAAAATTCAAGATTTTAAATTTTGATCGGATTGATATCAGTTTAGCGTGACTTTCTGTGGAGACTTGCACAGTTCTTGCAACGCAGTTGTGACTCATTAAAGGGTTGAATGAATTAATGCATGGATGATATTCCTGGCTGTCACAGGCTAGATAGATGGTATCTCCTCCCAGCAATTTGAGTTTATTTAATGCAAATGACAAAATGCAGTTTGCTCCGTAGAAAGGGTTTTTAAAACATGGGGTCTTTGTGGGTAGGGGGTTTGTGGGGCTGAAAAGATTGAGAACATTCATTATATATTTTGTGAAGATGTGAGTGGAGACAAGACTGTGTTTTTAGGTATGTTTTGCATTTACTTTTTTATATTTATGACCAGAAGTATATGCCAAGAAGCATGTGATTTAAAAAAAAAAAAACAAAAACCTTTCAGTGTATGGTTCCAGGACCTGATATTTGTCTGTTAATAATCTTCATTTCTTAGATATTTTTTCTCTCTTTTGCACACCAGGTGGCGATATAGGGTGAGGTGTGGGGTGCATGGGGCGCAGACCGTTGGATTATGTCATAGTTAAAGATGAAACGTGGAGCTCAGAAGAGCAAATTGATCAGATTTGATATTGTACATGTGTGTTTGACAGAGAACTATAGACAGACAGTAAAAAAAAAAAAAAAAAAGAGAAGAAGAAGGGGAACTTTAAAGAGTTGGTTACATTTTGGCTGAGAAGGGCTACGTTTGCCTTTGACTGTATGAAACACCTTTCTTACCACAGATTCCAGATAATACAACACTTTAAAAATTCAGGAGCTGCCAGAGGTCTCTAGCTCCTACTAGCCATTTTGTTTAATATTTCATTATATATAAGGCCCTTCCTCCTTTCTTCCCTCGCATTCATTCAACATTTGCTGAGCACCTATTATGTCCCATGTACCGCACTAAGCTCTAGACATATTGTGTCAGATAAGCTATGGTCTCTGCTACCTAGGAACTTATAGTTTAGAGGAGGCAGATGTGTGAACATCTTAATCAGCAACATGTATGTGTTCTGGGAGGGAGTTAGGATCATGGCAGGATAGAGAAGAGTCACAAAGGGTGGAGCTGTCAGTCATATGGCTAAGGAAAAACTTAGTGGAAGATATGAACTCTGAGCTGAATAGTGAAAGATGAATACATGTTCATCAGTTAGAATAGACTGGGGAAAAAATTATTACAATAGTCCATTTTGCCAAGAGGCAGTGTGTGTGTGTGTGTGTGTGTGTGTGTGTGTGAGAAAAGTTGGTTGGATCTTAACATTACTTATAGTCATACTCATAAGTACAATCATCAATAACCATTAATAGTCTGCTTTTTGAATTTGAAAATACACCTCTGGCAAAACTCTACCCTCTCCCCATATGTGAGAATTTGTGTAATAAAAGTAATTGTAATATAGATTGGGATTTAAATATTCAAATACTTTTATTGGGTCAGGATGGATTAAATATGGGCCACCTAGATTATGTGCCAGAGAGGTCCCGGAAGTGTGACTCTGGAAGAGTATGAATAAAATAAAATTTTGAAGCTATTTGGAGAGATAGACATTTCAGAAAGTATAAGAGAATAGAGAGAGAATCATAAATTGGCTTGAGGTAGTCACTGCCATGGTCATCAGAGCAAGGGAATGCATGAATTGGCCAGAGGTAAATCCATTATAAAAGACTGGATTGTAAGGAGGAGGTACTAATGGTTTTGGCTAGGCAGACACAGAGTCTAGAGAGAATAATGTGATAAAAAGGTCCTTGACAAAATTTAGGGATGTTGTCTTAGTTATCTAGGGCTGCTATAAAAGAAATACCACAAATGGATGATGGCTTTTAACAAAGAGAAATTTATTCTCTCACAGTCTAGGAGGCTAGAAGTCAGAATTCAGGGCACTAGCTCCAGGGGAAGTGCCTCATTGATGTTAACTGGCTTTAATTCTGCCTCATTAACATCATAGAGGTAGGATTTGCAATACATAGGAAAATCACATCAGATGACAAAATGGTAGACAATCACACAATACTGGGAATCATGGCGTAGCCAGTTTGACACACAACTCAATCCACAACAGATGGATAGTAGCACTAATTTGGGTTCTAGGTGACTGTGATGAGAGCAGTGTAAGACTTTCAAGTGAGGGACATATTCTGTTCACCACAGTTTTGTCAGTGCCAATCACAGGACTTGAAACATTGTTACTCCAAAAGTAGTTGTTGAATGAATGAATGAAATAAAGCAAGTGGATTGGGTGTCAGAAAGAAAACAAAGATTGGGTTAAAAAATGTACATTAGCCAATCTAGGGATGAAATATAAATTAATGTCTTTTAAAAACTGCTGATGGACTCAATTAGGTCAAACTTGCATGAGTAATGAGAACCAACTTGATTTATAGAATTGCCATTCAAATGGATTCTGATATCACTGAGAAGTTTCCTTCCTTCTTTTCTTCCTTCCTTCCTTCTTTCTGTCTACCCCTTTTCCCCACCCTTTTCTTCTTTTTCTTCCCTTCCTTCTCTACTGTTTCTCCTGTTCTCCACCCCCCTTCCCTCCCCTCCTCTCTTTCCTTCTCCTGTTCCTGCTCCCTTTTCCCTACTCTTGCATATTATGACAAAGAGAATATTGAAAATAAATGAAATAAGGGAGCATAGTCCTAAGAATGTAATGTGAAGTGGGAAAATATTAACCCTTGTGCTATAGGTGGTTGACAGAGTTCCAGCAGCAGGTTCAGAAAACTATGAGTACTTTATGTAGAGCTGGGGGAAGTAGTCTTCTCTAGAAGGCACCCTGGTGGCACAGTGATTAAACACTCAGCTGCTAACCAAAAGGTCAGCAGTTCAAACCAGATAGTCTGCTTCCATAAAGATTTCAGTTTTGGAAACCCCATGGGGACAGTTCTACTCTGTTCTATAGGGTTGCTATGAGTCGGAATCTACTCAATGGCAATGGGTTCTGAGTCTTCTCTAAGCCTGCTTTATTACATTTATTCAAGAAACATTTAATGCACAACTGTTGTGTACAAGGCACTGTGTTAGCACTCTAAGGGATACAGAGTTCATCATCCTTCAAGAAACTTAACAGTTTGTGCATCTCTCTAGAATCTAGACTCTAAATTAGATACATACACAAATAAGTATAGCATCAAGTGGAAAGTGATACTATGAGAGAGGAACAAATGACATAATATAGGAGATGTTTTTATCTAGACAGTCTAAAATTGCAGTAGGGTCTATTCAGGTTTACATTTCCAGGAAAGAATGTGCGTTTATATTAACAATTGTTCAGGATCAGGAAGTCTTTCCTGATAACGGACATAAATCCTTACATATTAAGAGTCCAATTTCTTACTTTTCCCATAGTTTTCACACTTTTGATCAAGTCTTAATTTGAATGGTTTCGCTCAGAAGAACCTAAAAGCCCCAATAAACGGGATTAGTGAGTCTGTTGGAATGTCCCTCCTTGATTCACTTTAAATTTTTTTTTTTTTTTTTTTTTAGAATGTAGCTAACTTTCTAGAATGTAGTTAAAGAATTACCTTACCTGTTGCTGCCGAGTCGATTCTGACCCATAGAAGACCCCATAGGACAGAGTAGAACTGTCCCCTAGGGTTTCCAAGGCTGAAATCTTTATGGAGGAAGACTACCACATTTTTCTCCTGCAGAGTGGCTTGTGGGTTCAAACTACTGACCTTTCAGCTAGCAGCCAAGTGCTTAACCACTGTGCCACCAGGGATCCTTAAAGAATCACCTTACTTTGTGATTAAACTGCTGAATTTGTTTGATAAAGAATTAAAACTGTTTTCATTTCAGGCAATTAAATTATTTTATTACTTAAGAATCAGGTCTGTCCTAGTTGTAGAATCATTTTTTTTTTCAAGATAAGAAGTGATAGTCTATAAATACTGAGGATTGAAATGGGTTCAACAGAGAACCTTGGTGGAAGGGAGTAAAAGAAACCCTCAACTAAGTAACTAACTGTCTTTATTATCTAGTGCTGCCATAACAGAATTACCACAAGTAGGTGGCTTTAAAGAACAGAAATTTATTTTCTCACAGTTCTGGAGGCTGAAAGTCCAAATCAGGCTGTTGGCTGGATCAGTCCCTTCTGTGAGCCTCTCTTAATTTCTGGTGTCTGCCGGCAATCCTTGGAGTTCCTTGGCGTCTGTCTTCCCCTGTGTGTGTCTGTGTGCCTATTCTGGTCATTCTGTAACTCAGAAGTGATTAGGTTTAGGATCCACCCTACCCTGGTATGACCTCAATAACCCAACAAAATAAAAACCTTATTTCCAAAAAGGATCACATCCATAGGTACAAGGACCAGGAATTTAACATATTTTGGGAGGGACACAATTAAATCCATAACACTAATTAACGCTTTCTCTCTTCCTCTCTCATACACTTATGTACATATTTATTACACTTTTATGAAACTGGGACTTCTGGAATTTTTGCATCATCAAGAAAGCTTACCTTTCGCAGAAAGCCCTTGACCCAGAGATACCTTGGGAAATTTTAGGAGCTAACCTAATCTTATATATATTCCAGGCACATTTTAACAGTCTCATTGCTTTTCATCATGAAGTGATCCTGTAACTGTTCCTAAATAGTGGGGATCAGCACCTTGATTCAGTTCCAACCCAACCTTCAATTTATTCCCCTTAGGCGAGGCATAGCATTCTTCTTCATTCCTTCTGTGACCTGAGCCATTCTGGGGGACGGCCATTTCTACCGCTAATGTCTGTGGAGTTTTCAGGAGACAGAAGCTTTAGAAAAGCCAAATACCATGGTCATGTTATTGTTGCTAATCACAGGGCTCTACCTCAAAGGAATGAGGGTGAGAAGAGATGAATTAGCCTTGATAAATGACTTGCAAGATAGAAAATGCTGTAGGAAAGTTCTAAATATTACCATAAAGAGTGGAGACAGCATGCAAATGTGATTAAGGAGATGGGGGTCAGAGGGTAAATGCTGGAATATGGGTGCACTTAGGGTCAGTGTGACTGAATTCTGCTATGGTGTAATTTCCTGCACATACCCACCTCAGGGGCAGGCTTCAGGAAACAGAATATTTGATATGGCAAACCTGCCTTTCTTAGCAAGGGGACCAGGAAAGAACAACAGATGACTTTCTTGCTGGGCTGTGATCTCCCTTTTCCCCTAACCCCCACCCCTTACTAAACTCAACAATCACCATCGTAAATAATTTGAAAGTATCTGTTGCTCAGTAAAACTCGCTTGGCCAGACTCTGAAAATGACAACTTTTAGGAATAAGAAATTTGATAGCGTGAATAGGATGGAGGGGAGTGGCAATAGAGTTGATGTGGCATGTATTACTTGTAATTTCTTTAGAAACTGAATAAAAAGATGAGAAGCTCAGACCTTGAATCGGACTAAATGTACACGATGAGATGGGATCGAGGGAAATTTCTTCCATGAGAAATCTGATCTGATTGGGGGAAGGTAAAATGTAGCGTCAAGACAACCAGTCTACAATAGTATAAAACTCGGTGTCCCTAGGTGGCACAAAAGGTTAAGCACTCAACTACTAGCTGAAAGGTTGGCGGTTTGAACTGACTTGAAGACAACTAACAACAACAACAGTATAAAATTCAGGTGAGTTTTGTGCCCATAAAGTAAAAAGGTTGGCAGCAATAATTTCATCTTATTTACACATATGTGATTTCAAATTTTTGTATATTTTCTGCCCATGAGAAGTGGGAACAGTACTGTTTACCACACAGAGTCTATGAGGGGAATATAGTTTTGGTTTCTAAAGCACTTTGCAGTTTTCTTGGAGGACAATTGCTGCCACGAGGGACTTCATCACCACACACTTGGGTTTCCAGGTGCAAGCATAGCCAAAATCCCAGGTGCAAACGCTTCCAAATTTCAGCACCAAAAGCCTCAGTTTATCACTTGTGTTTGTTATGTACCTGCCAATACATGAAACACAGTAGAAGGGGTGGGTCCATTTTCTTAAATGAATTTAGTATGAAGCAGTAACTTAACAGAATCATTGAATTCAGAGTTGAAAGAGATCTTATAATTAACCGAATCAAATCTATTCCAGGAGCTGAAATTCCTTCTCTGGCATTCCTGGCAGACGGCATTCAGTCTTGCTTAAAGATTTTCAAAGATAGGGAGTGTGCTATCTCACAGAACAGCTGTTTCTTTTCTAGGGTAGAAATTATGTTTTATAACGTTTATGTAAAAAGTCTCTGTATGTGTGTGCATGTGTGCATGCATAATATCCATACCTGTTTAGAAAACACATATTCCCTACATAACAGTATTTTCTTATTCCGAAGCTAGTCAAACGGGTTGAGAAATGTCTTAGTTTCTTAGTGTTGCTGTAACAGAAATACCACAAGTGGGTGATTTTAAAGAACAGAAATTTATTTTCTCACAGTTTAGGAGGCTAGAAGTCCAAACTCAAGGTGCTGGCTTGAGGGGAAGGCTCTCTCTGTCTGCTCTGGGGGGAAATCCCTATCTCAGCTTCTCTAGTGTTCTTCTCAGAGTTCCTTGGAGATCTCCATTCGGCATCTGTCCTTCCCCCATTGGTGCTTGCTTGCTTCTGTGTCTAATCTGCTCCTTTTGTATCTCAAAAGTGATTGGTGTAAGACACATCCTACACTATGGCCTAATTAGCATAAAGAAAACCATATTCCCAAAAGGGATTATATCCACAGGTACAGGGGTTAGGATTTACAACACATATTTCTGGGAGACACAATTCAATCCATAACAAGAAGTATGAGCATACTTACAGGAAAAATAAGATAAAACTGGGATTGTCTTTAAAAATCTGGGAAATGAGCCCACAGTATTTACTGCTGTTTTCAGAAAGCATATTTATACTTTTAGTACCAACCGCTTGTTTTTATTGATTTAGGGACTTCTACTATTTCACAATGAAAGCAGACTCTACATAAAACTTCACTGATTTTCTTTTTTCCTTTTCCTGTAGCAACCAAATGCTTTTAGCCACTAGAGTCTAATGAGTAACAGCTGTGCTTGAAGTGTTCCTGTAGATAAAAATTAAAAGCATGATGATATCTAAGGATTTTTTTTTTTTGCTGTGAGAATAACAATGGACTTAGAAATTAAGAGGAGGCTAAAGGCATCAATTCTAATTGATCATTGAGCCTCTTGGTGTATAAATTAGGAAGCTGGTGAGCCTAACAGTCCACTGCTCTGGGACAGATGCTCAGACGATCTGGCCATGCTGGTAGTGGCAAGAATATGCAATGGGGAGAGTCTAGCTCCCCACTGATGATGGGGAAGGCTCGCTGGGCTGTCTTTGGAGGCCCGATCTCTAAGACATCTGACATTAGTATGGACATATGAGATAGCTGTATCACATGTTTTGTTAGAGCTGGAGGGGCCCAGAGAGGGTATCCTTCCAAACTCCTAATTTGCAGAAGGAGGAAACTGGGGTGACTTGCACAAACTCAATCAACTAGATACAGAACAGTGTCTGGAACCTGGGTCTCTGCTTAATGCTCGTTATGCTCCAAAGAGTCCTTGGGTGCTGCAAACATTAAGCGCTCGACTACTAACTAAAAGGTTGGCAGTTCAAACCCACTCAGAAGTGCCTCAGAAGAAAGGCTTGGTGATCTGCTTCCAAAAAGTCACAGCTTTGAAAACTCTGTGGAATGTAGTTCTACTCTACTCACACGGAGGTCGCCATGAGTCAGTATCAACTCAATGTTATCTTTTTTTTTTTTTTTATGTTCCACCAATGGCTTTTTCTGGTTGCAATATGGTTGTAGCCACTCAACATAAGATGCTATGTAAGTACTACATACTTCAACAATCATTCAGTTATTCTTTTTACTTTTACTAAAACCTTTATAGAAAACGTTGGATGCTAGTGTTATTTGTCTGTTCATATATGCTCAGCAGAAGGAGTAAGTTCCCTGGAATGCAAAAGCAAGTCTTTTCTGCTGGGAATACGTACATGAGTAAGATCCTCCACTATAGCTAGAAGAGAGTATTTTCTTCTTCAGAAAGTCAGGACCAAAAATACTTATATGCTAGCCTTGAGATTTTTTCATTTGCAAATATCAATTCCCAGTCCTATTAGTTCAAACCACTTCTATTAGTTTAAACTGACTTCACCAGTTAAGACATCTATAAGACATCTCTCTCTGGCTGTTTTTCTTCCCACATCTCCACTCACTTTCTCCCTTTCTTATGTTTCTTTGTGTGTCAAGTATGAACTTGCATCTTTCCCCTCAACTGCCCTGATGCCTAATCTTCTCCGGACTTCAACATAAAAGGCTTTGGCACTTAGTTTAGTTTCCTCTGTCTATAGTGGTGTGCATGTCCAAAAACCAGTACAGAAAGAGGCAGAGAGAATCAACATGTGCCTCACACCTGCAGTGGTCACTCACTGAAGGTGCAACGTAGGCATGAGCCCAGGAGAGAGTGACACAGGAAAAGTCCCAGGGCCAGATGGCAATGGGAAAGCCAGACGTGCTTGGCTGTTGCTATTTGAAAACTTAGTGGGTGTTACCCCATCCTGCAGGAATGGCGGTAAACACACCATTAGCCATGACTAGCAATGACACATCTGTATTGGAAAAAAAGAGGCAACCTTGAATATCAATATCATACGTTATGCTTTAGCACTGCCTGTTCCCTAGTGAGTGGTTCTCAGGGGGATGTGCCACAGTATTCCAGTAGTTATGAAAAGATAACATGAAATGCAGCCGGGGGTCCAGAAAGGATGTGGTTAAGATTTGTCAAGCTATTTGAAGTCGTTTATAAGTAAAAATAACCCAATGACTCTTACTGAGTCCAATTTTCCAGTTGAAAAAGGCAAAGAGCACATTTTGCCATTTGTGCTAGAGATTGATATCCCTTATTTACATGCAAATTACTTCAAAAGCTACGAAAAACTATAAAGTTTTAAATGCTCCACACTGGGAACTTAAACTAAAAGCCTTTGTCAAATAAAATGAGTTCTCCCAGATCTGCTTGGAGCTACTTTCTCTGCATCTAAGCACAGCCTCTCTTAGAGGAAGGAAACAGTAAAGTTCTCACAGAGCAAGAAACCGTTTACCACTCGGTAAAAAATCCCTGGGCCTTGCTGTATGAAAGCTTTAATTTAGCTAAGCTCACTCCTCCATGAGTTAATTTAGAGCGCCAGTAAAAGGAGATTATTTTTGGACTGAGAATCTGCCTGGCACATTGTTTGTACCTAATAGATCTAAATAAAGCTATCAAAACTCCTGCGATTTTTGGAGGAGGATGGCTACAAGTGATAGCCTTGTAATCATTTTTATGAATGTGAAGGAACATTTTCTAATCTGGAGAGATTAGGAACCTCATACACGAATGGACCTATATTTTACATGCACAGTAACAGGAAAAGATATGGCTGTGAACACGCATGTGCACTTGAGTGCACACACATTTTCACACACACACATCAGCCAGGGAGGTAGCACGGAAAAATGGAAAGCGGTGGGCCTAGAAGTAAAATCATCTGTGTCATGGTTTGGATTGTGACATTTAACTGATTTCCACCAGGCAAATCACTTACTCTCTTGGAGCTTTAGTTTCTTTATTGTAAAATGAGAATCATTATTTCCCTTGAAGGGTTATAACATTATGAGGGAAAATAGTTCGTAAATTCATAATCATCATGATATATGACAGTGTAATACAGAGTTTTTTATTTTTCCCTTGCCTGTATTCACTTTTTTTGTTTTTTTCTAATGATAAATGTAATACAAGTTTACCACAGAAAGCTAAGGGGGAGTATAGAAAAGAAGTTAAGGGAAAAAAAATCCATTATTGCACCATTCAGAGCTGACTACTCTTAACATTTTGTCTTATTTTCTTCCAGTCTTTTTTTCTATGATTATTGTTTTATAGAATTAAGAATATAGCATATATGTAACTGGTATCTTTTAAAAAATATGTATTACAAATATGTATCTTTTATATCTTCAAAACGGCTTTGTAAACATAACTTTTAATACTGCATATTACCCCTCCCCATCATCATCATCTTTATCTTCATCCAACATCCTTGCCATAGTGCCACAGTCATCATCATCATCATCATTTGCTGAACGTTCTATGTCAGGCACTGTGTAAGTGGTTTACATATATTATGTTTTCTCACTTCATTCTCGTGAATTATTACTATTTATATACTAGACAAATATGGCCAATAAAAAACAAAAATATTGAAGAGAATAATAATATCAATCTGTAAGCCAGTGCCTCTGAGAGAAACTCTGGGACCATTTAAATTAACCTAACTGGCAGCTTTCTCAGTAATACTGATAATAACCTTATACGAGGGTGAGTCAAAAAGTATTGCTATCAGGGTTTCAGTTCATACATGCACAGGTTTATTCCAAACGAAACGTGTTTAAACATGTCTCTGCAATCAGTGGATGGTTCTCTTGGTGATATACTTGTCTTAATCTCGTTAGAGTGCCTTCAAAAAAAAGGATACGTTTTGTGCCATGGGGGAAAAAAATGATTTTGAGATCAGGGCTAATATCAAATTTTTAACAAAACTCAAGTGGACATCTTTCCAAATCATTGAAGCTTTGCAACAAGTTTATGGGAATGCTGCCCCATACAAAAAAAAGGTTGTTTTTAGATGGATCATGCATTTTAAGGAAGGTCTGGAAGACCTCAAAGATGAGCCAAGAGAGGGAAGACCGCTGAGAAGGTTATAGTGATTGTTTTTTGGGATTCCAAAGGGGTGAAGTTGATAGATCTTCTCGAAAGACACAGGACAATCACAGGGCTTATTATGAAGAAGTTTTAAGAAAATTGAAAACTGCATTGTTGAGAAAAAGGCCAGGAAAATTGTGCTAAGGAGTTTTTCTTTCCATCATGACAATGAACCTGTTCATTCTTCGAGGGTAGCAAGGGCTGTCCTATAAGAATTTTGTTGAGAAACCTTACATCATCCATCCTACAGCCCTGATTGTGCCCCTTCAGACTTCTTTTGTTCCCAAAACTCAAAGAACATTTAAAAGGAACACTATTTGAGTCCCTCAAGGACGCAAAAACTGCCATTTTGATGTGGTGTAAATTGAAGAGTGCAGCATTCACCGGGGAAAGGTTAGAGAGTTTGAAACACTGCCTTCAGAAGTGTATAGACCCAAATGGAGGATATGTCGAGAAACATTTTGATATTTTTGTTTAATAAATGTTTCTATGATTTTGTAGTAGTACTTTTTGACTTACCTTCGTTCTTCATTGGAAAGCTAAAGCTAAATAGATATATATAACCATGTTTTTTGAGAGAGATCTCTTACCATATATACTCTCTCTTACCACTTGAGAAAAAAGAATAATTTAAAGCCTGGAAAACAAAGTATTTCTTTTAAATAATTTAGAGATGGGTTAATGCCTCAGAAAAATACGAAATGGCTTCTTCCAAAAATACATAGGCACCATGTAGGGTTTGAGAAGTTGTCTTAGAATCACAGCACAGACCTCTTGATAATTGACATATCCATTATTTTTCTGACTAGCCTCTTGAAGCAGCTCAGAGGAATAAGACCATATTATTTCTTTAGCTTTCAGATATTAATCTTGTAATTTCCATTCTTATCAACAGGGTGCATTCATGGCAGAATTGGAGTTAAGTTGCTGCTGATTTGATTTGGCTGATAATTTTTGAAAAATAACTGTTTCATAACTATCACATCTTTCTACTGACAGCTTGCTGGTCTACCAGCCTCTGTTATCCAATGTGAGAGAAAAGAGTGTGCTAGAGACTGCAGAGTCAGTCCATGATGAGAAATGGGTGGGTGAGGAAGATGAGGGGTTCTCTGGAGAAGGGGCTCCCCGCTATTAACTTTCTAATCCTCCCTTCAGCGAGGCCTGTTGGCCGCCAAGGCTGTTGTTATCCTGTATGTGGTGTTGATCGTCTGTAATCCTTTGTCAGAGTAATTGATGGTGAAGTCTGCACTTTTGCAGCTAATGATAAATAGGGCTTTTAAAGGTTGTAATTTCTTGTTTAACCGATGCCAGTTGCAAATACTTTGTGCTGAGGAATAATTCCTCTCTGCCAAATAAAATACAGTGGAAGTCTGTGGCGGGTTTTTCAGCTTATTGTTAGTCACGGCTTGCCTGACGGGGCACTTTCTATGTAGGAGATAAATGCTTAGGCAGTCTGGCTGCCAGTTTTAGTAGAGAAAGGACTTTTCTTGTGGAAAATACTTTTTTGTTTCTCTAGCAAACATTCAGAAGATTTTTTTTAAAACTTTTTATATTTATTCTTTTACAAAACCCATTTAGAGCAGTAAATGTTTGGTTTCTTGAAATAAAAGGGATTCTTTGCATTTGTAAATGTGTCTCACTTCTTTCTCTGCTCCGGTGTGCACACAGCTTCTCCAGATAAGTGGCAAGAAGGTGACTGTCCAGTCAGTTCACAAAAAACTGTTTTACGGGCAACAGGCTTGGGAAAGAGGTTCCCAAGGGATCTGCCTATCTCAAGACTAAAGGGAAAGTTATAGTAAAAGGAAGGAGCCCTGGTGGTGCAATGGTTAAACACTCAGCTGCTAACCAAAAGGGCAGTGGTTCGAACCCACTAGCTGCTCCTCTGAAGAAAAGGCCTGGTGATCTGCTCCCATGAAGATTACAGCCTAGGAGACAGTATGGGGCAATTCTATTCTGTCCTTTAGGGTCACTATGAGTCAGAGTCAACTTGATGGCACCTAACAACAACAACCTAGTAAAAGGGGCTGGAGAATGGCAAAGAAGAGAGTAGTAAGGTTTCCTTTAGGCTCAAAAGAAGATAAGCTTGCTTGGATCTGAGTTGAGATTACTATCTATAAAAATGAAATAAAGCAACACAAAAATACACTGAGAAATACCAGTACGCCTCCAAGTACAAATGGATGGATTTCTGGGTTTTCCATATAGATATAATCATATGTACCAGTGGAGTTAGCGATTAAAAGCAGCCTATGGTCAATTTTTTAAACAAATAAATTTCTATCATTTTATGTTTTTGGAAATCTTTATTTTTCATAAATCAGGTTGCTTAAAGGGAGGCTCCCCAGGAGCCCAGAAAGTTCCAGTAGTTCTCAGGTGAAATGTTAGAGGGTGGATCCATACCCAGTTGGTAGGGAGGGATTGTGTTACTTCAGGTTTCTAACAGGGGGGTGTATGGACATTTAGGATATATGTTTGGACCATTTGGGAATTCCTTCTGAGCTGTCCCATACATTAAAATAATTGCATGCCCTCACATTCTGAATTCATACTTTGCTTCTTTAGTGACTTGGATACACGTACATTTCATAAATTTAAAGAAAAAGAGAAGAAGCACTAAAAAGAGGCCGAGACGGGAGAAAATGAGAGGCGATGGACAGAGATATTATGGTGGAACTTAAGGAATCAGAGAGGCCTCAAGGAGAGCCCTGACCCCTGAAAGTATCAGGACAGGGCCATATTATTAGTACTGGCCTTCTGAATCTATAAAGCATCAATTTTGTCTCATGTCCAGCCCAAAACCAAGCTCTGTGCAATTACTAGGATGCTTTCTGAAATGCAAAATTGCCCTTGTCATCCATTTCCCTGCTGAAAACTGTTACTGACTTCCCTGCCCTAGAGGATGAAGTCCAGACTCCTTAGCATTTTGTAAGAGGTTCTTCACCTTCTGGCCCTGCTTGCCCTATAGCTCCATCTTTCTTCTCTCTTCAACACTCCTACATGCTCAGCTGCAGAAACCCCAGAGAGTCATGGTTATACCACTTACCAGCTGGGAATTCTTGAGAAGACTACCTTTCTCAACCTGTAGAACTAGGAGAATGGTACCCTTCTTCATAGTCCTGTTGTGAAGAATGGAAGAGATGAAAATCTACTATTAGGATTAAGTAATACTGCCTTTAATAACCATGCTTTGTGCACTGCAAATAGTCTTTTTCTATTGGTCAAAAATGTGTATTTTTTCTTCCAAATCTAGTGCAAATAGTTTCTCATTTTCTGTGACTCTGGAGCCCTTGGCTGGTACTAAAGGTTAACATGCTCGACTGCTAACCAAAAGGTTAGAGGTTTGAGTTGACCCAGAAGCACCTTGAAAGGAAGGCCTAGTGATCTCTTCAAAAATAACAGCCATTGGAAACCCTATGGAGCACTGTTCTACTCTGACACACATGGGGTCATCATGATGGCAATTGGTTTTATTGAAGTACCGTTGATCTCTTTTTTGTGTCACAAAGTTACAGTGTATACCCCTCCATTACTTTACTTAAATTAATGCATTTTTGAAGTTACTTGTTTATGTATCTGTTCATTTTACTAAACTGTGAGCTTCTTGTGGGGGTGAGGGCCACAGATCTTACATACCCACCAGCCAGTCATTGTTCAAGAAACATATGTTCCAATGTGTAGAAAGAAAATGCAGGATAGGAAATCTAAATTATGATTCATCATTGTAATTTAATTTGAGTTCTGTGGTTTAAAGGCTCATATAAGCCTTGGGCATGAACTCAATTTAGTTTGTGGGCATGTGATCACTGCACCTTTCCTCAGGCCAAATGCTTTCTTTTGCTCAAGGAGTACACATTTATCAGGCTCCTTCCTGTGGGGCTGGCAGTACCATGGGTGTGTATGAGGAAAAAGCAGACCTACATTTCTGCTAACAAATGTGATTTCCATCACAAAAGGACTAAAAAAAGAAACTGTTGTTGTTTTTAGTTACGGTAGTGGAGTTGATTCCAACTCATGGTGACCCATGTGTATAGAGTAGAACTGCTCCATAGGGTTTTCAAGGCTGTGACTTTTAGGAAGTAGATCACCAGGCCTGTCTTCCCAGGTGCCTCTGAATGGATTCAAACCACCAACATTTTGGTTAGTAGCCGAGCACTTAATCATTTGTGCCACCCAGGGACTTAAACAAAAGGGAACTACCTAACTTAACTTGAAAAAAAAATTTGTGCTAAGTGTATATATAACAAAACATTTGCCATTTCAACATTTTTTACATGTACAATTCAGTGACATTAATTACGTTTATCATGTTGTGCAACCATCACCAGTACCTGTTTCCAAATTATTTTCTAACCAGTTCCTTAGATTGAGGTGTTTTCCCATGTTCATGTTAGAAGATAATCAATTTTTGGCTTGTTTTCTCATATTTCCCATTTTTGCTACCAAACAAGAACACTCTGAAGGGCAAGCATTTTAATTTTTAATTTTATTTTTATAGAACTTAAGGCAAAGACAGTATAATATGGTTCTCCCATAAATGGCAATAGCAGAGTATTTTAAACAACTTGGAGATTCCAGAAAGCTGAGGTTGTGGCAGTTCAGTGATTTATGATGCTGAGTGTAATGGTTGGGTACTAGATCTATGCAATTATCTTGTTCCCATTGGCCTCCTACATGATCAGATTTATGCTCCCACGATGCTGAGAGGGATTTGTAACTAGTTCATTGGGGGGAAGAATAGAAATATCTTGCAGGCTGGAACTTCAGTTCTCAATGTTTGCCAAATCCTAGGCCCAGAAGCCTTTCTCTGGAGAAAACATCTTTTATAAAAATCATGATTGTAACCCATGAGTGGAACTTAAAGTAGTTGGTGTATTTATTTCAATTTCTGTGTTAACATTATACCCACCACATTCTCACAAGTTCTTCTCCGCTTCTTGAAAGTTCTTGCATTCCTTAATAGTTTTTAGGAAGGAAATTTCATAACCTCTGCCATACCAAAGAATTCTTTCAGGATCACTGGCTCTGTGAATGTCAAGAAGAACAGAGCACTCCAGAACCTGGGCTCTGGCACCAAACTACCAGGTGTCAAGCATCAGCGTTGTGCCCTTGCCTTTGGCTCTCTATGCCTCAGTTTCCTCATCTGCAATATGCAGATAGCAATAGTACTACCTCAGAGAGTTGCTGTCCTTAAGGACCCAACAAAAGAATCCATGGAAAGCCCTTAAAAGTAGTTTCTGGCAAATAGTAGGTACTCGATAATTGTTTGTTATGAGGAAATATTTTAAGCGCTTACTTTGGAAATCATATTGGCCCAACATCACATTTAGATCCTGAAAAGTATGTAAGAAAAGCACAAGATATTTCCACAGCCTTCACAGAGTTTATAATAAGAATGTCTTACAGTGTTGCTAGATAAATCATCTTATTTGAGCCTGATAACAACCCTTTAGGTTGTTTAAGGGCTTTAGGGTTTTGGAGACTTCTATTCTTTTTTCATTTGTTAGTTAAGAACTGGAACTCAGGATAAATGAATTTGCTCAAAGATAGCGAATGACAGAGTCAGAACTGGAACTCAGGGCTTCTGTCTTCTAGTTAGTGTCATTTCCAATACCTGGCAGTCCCTCACTCTGAGTAGGTAGGGGAGACTTAAATACACAGAAAACAACACATTACGACAGCATGTAACAATGTGCTATGTGATTCAAGCACTTAGTGCAATTAGAATTAAGAAAAGAGTATAATTAATATGGCCTAGAGGAGTTGAGAAGAGTAAAATAAAAATTTTAATTAAAGGTAAGAATAATGGACTCACCCACTGACCATTTTTTTAATTCTGAATTGTTATTAAATATTGGTTTCCCTTGTGTATTATTTAGGTAAATGTTGCATTGCTCAGCTTCACTAAACAATATTAAATTATTAATACAATTTTTGCTAAAATTATATTGACTGCCTTTTTATTGTACCATAAGGTATTTGTAATGTGAATGAAATAACATACGTGAGGTGTTTTATGCTCTTTGGAAAAAAAGCACCATGTAAACGCAACCTCTCAACCCTCAGAAATTATGAACACAATTACATTGTCTCTTTCTGATGGTATTCTGTTCTCTCCAGCTGCACTGAGAATAAAGTGGGGAACATAGACTTCCAGTTTTTATCCTGAGGTTTAAAAATCTTTAGGCTGTTAACATTTGGCTTGAGACCACGAGAAAAAAAAAAAAACACTCCAAATATCCATCCTATCCAAAGGTTAAGTAGAGTACACAAGACGTAATTGATTTATTGGCCATTGGTCACTGTAGTCGTTGTATAGGACTTATGCAAACTTGCCTTTTGAACTGTACTATATTCTTAAAGGGACCTTGAGAAGCAAGGTATACTTTGGAAATCCAATGACATACATCTTCCCGTCTCCTTTCCTGAGACCCCACCGGTGATGTTGCTGCAGAAACTACCCTCACAATAGCCTTAGTTGAAACATATACAATACTCAAAAGGTTTGTTCCAAAAGATCTGCTCCCTTAATCTTCCTTCGGTAAAGAGACTACACACCAAATCTTTCTTAATCTTAAATTTTAGACTTTCACTCTCAGTCTGGGGAATAAATTGTTTTTCTGGACGCTCTCCTTTGGAAGAAACATCAGTTTGGAATCTAACTTACAGGCCTAGGTTCTGTTGTTACGGGATCCTTTGTGCCATTATTTTTCCAGCTCTGACAAGAAACTGCTATTCTGGAGGAATCCATAAAACTTACCTGGTGGCTTTAGTCTGGACTTTGAAACGAATACTGTGAATGATTCCAAAGGCTCACATATTACTTGGGTACTAGTGGGATGGTGTTTGTGTGTAAACTTTTAGAGTTTAATGGAAGAAAAATACCCATCCTTAATGATTCATTTTTAATGCACCCCATTCATTTTTTTGCCACTTTCCTTCTTTCTCCATGTTTGCATTATGCAGCAATTTAAGATCCCATTGATACAGTACTTGATTGTACCAATCAGCACAACTTAGCAATTGACTTCACTTGGAACTTTACATACTCTGCCACGTGATGCCAATTTATTTAAATTTTAAACACCTAAAATATCTATTTAAAACACAATTTTTGTTTACAGCTGAGTTCAGCTGGCAGTGGTATCACATGAGTCATTGTCTGGGAGCCCCTACCTAGAAATTAATATGTCAAAGTGAGTTACCAGACATAGGTGGTATTGGACTAGGTAATGATGATAGTTCTTAGTTTTAGTGGGCTATACAGAGAGACCAAACAGTAAAAATCATTCACAGTACAACAGGTTGGTCCTTTCCACTGTGGGAAATTGGATATGCTTCTAGTTCTCATGTTTATAACACTGTTGTTACCATTTAATCTGAGGATTCTCTGAGCTGACACACACTGACGCACACACACGTACACACACACATTTTATCAGAAATTCAGCCCCTGCCTTTCAATGTTAAATCACTGAAAAATTTCAGAACTTTATAAAAGGTTTTCATTTTTGTTCCCTCAAATGTTTGAATACCTGTAATCCTAAACATTTTCTTTAAAAAGCATTTAATAGAAAATAAGCACCAATGCAATGTTGAAATAACCCTGATATCCACAAAGATCCTCAGTAATGCTGTTTAAAATATCAAGGACATTGAAGATTTGACTACAAAAATGAGTATTCATGGAATTACATAATATCTAGTTAATCCATTGTTAAGTTCATAGATTCCCAAACTGGAGATAATTAGTAAATAAATATATTATTATTTACTATATACCTCTTTGAGGGCACAGATTTGTCCATTGGTCAAGTATTTGAAGAGGAAATTATAATTTTAAACCAAGAAGAGGTATTACAAACTATCTGTTACCATGCCCTTGTCTGACAATAGAACTGCAAACCCCCGTTGGCAAAGTGACATTCTTAAGATTATATGACTTTTTAGGGCTAGACCCAGTGTGAGAACCCAGGTTATATGACTTCTAATCACTGGAGTTTCATTACATAAAGTTGGCTTTCTGATAAAATTCTATGGAAAACATTTTACCAATATCAGAATGTTGAAAATGTGAGGATTAGTATAAAATCACGATTGTGTAAATGTGGTCTGGCTCTATGACTAACTCAAGATAAGCTTTGATATTAAAAATGGGCTCTTTCAGGTCAAGAAGTTAACTATATTGATAACACTTGGTGACCAGGAGCAACAATAGTCACTAGCCATGCTGGCTTAATGGCCGGAAAAGTTCAGTGCCACTTGGCCTTGGGAAGACCTAGGGCTGGTGCTAAAAGTGGAAGTCTGTAGGAAAGGAAATCATGATCATCCTTCTAGCCAAGGAGTGTTTCCCCTAAACAAAACAAACAGATCTGTATTAAAGGAAGAAGTTTAATGGTGTCATCAAGGGAGGCATGACTGCTACCCTATCAAACCTTAGTATAGAATTAACCAAACAGAACAAAATGAAGAGGTCCAGCAGGGGTCCACAGACCACGTTTGAATAGCAAGAAAGGGGCAGATTTCCTTGTAAATAACCTTCTTTTTGGCTACTGTTGTTGTTGGGTGCCATTGAGTTGGTTCTGACACATAGTGACCCCATGTGACAGAATAGTACTGCCCCATAGGGTTTTCTTTGCTGTAATCTTTATGAAAGCAGATTGCCAAATCTTTCCCTTGTAGAGTGACTGGGTGGGTTTGAACCACCAACCTGTTGGCTAGCAGCCAAGGGCTAAACCATTGTGCCACCAGGGCTCCTTTCTCTTTGTCTAGACAACAATGTTTAAAACTGCAGCCTAGGATATTGCACTTTTACCCAGATCAGTTACTATACACATACACTTTCTTTAACTGATTTATGGGAAACACTGTTTATAAAATCTGATTTTCCAAAATTGCTTCTGCTGCCTATTCACCTAACCAGTATGTTTTCCTTTAAGTGTCCTGAGTCCATAGAATCTTCACATTTTCTCCTAAGATACTTTATTTTAAAAGTGCTGATTTCCAAGTAAGTTAACCACTGAGTAAATCCTGTGCCATTTTATTTGAAATCGTAGAGTGCCAGAGAAAATAAGAAGAATGGTGCCAAATGAATGTCCTATCAATGACTGGGGAAGGGCATGATAGTGGAATTAAAGACTAGCTTGTCCCAGTTTGTCCTTGCTGCTGGTGCAACATGGTACTATCAAGTCCGTTCTTAAAAAGCAGTTAAAAATATGAAAAATTCTTAAAATATGGGAAATTTGAAAAAAGACCCAAGGATTTGGGAGGAAGAATGTCTGGACTAGCATTGAAGACACGTTGGAAACAGATGTCAGGGACTGACCTACAAGACAACTGAAAAGTTGGTGTCTTTATCCTTGGTTATCCTCCGTTTCTAGTTATCATTTTCTTTTTAATCAATAAAACTTTTTATTAAGTCTTTTCTCCATCTGGCTTCTTCCTGTTATGAGTTGAGCACCCTGAGTTCTTGCCGACTTGCAGATGATGGAGATTTGGAACTGGTGGCAGTGACATGAGTCACAGTGACACATAGATTACTCATAGGTTTCCACTCCCGGCAGACAGAATCACCTATTGACAAGGAGCTCTTTAGGGCTGTCCAACAACAGGGGACATGAATCAGTGGAATAAGATTATTCCACATGGATTTTTCGGTGTTTTGTCCAAATTAGATTTCTTTTTCTCATATGATCTTAGTGCATCAGAATCCTTACTAGTTAAAATAGTCACAAATCCCTGGAAAGGAAATCACTATATAATTAAGGCTTAGGTGTGGTTGACAGGCAGTAATGTCCCTGTATGTTGGAGAATGAATTAGTCAGGCTGTTGCCCAGGCTCCTTTGCCAGTGAAAGGGAACAGGAAAACACAGTGACTGGAAATGACTAACTGTAAGAGAATACAACCTAAAGCTAAACTTACATATTTTTGGGAACATAGAAATAGCTGTACCAGGGCATATCTTTCCAGACTTTGTCTTTGCTGGGGCCAAAGATGGTCAATACTTCCATATGTTTCATCATTATCAAATTTAGTAGTGAGCACTACTAAGATGTAGGTTGAGTCCCTGGGTGGTGGAAATGGTTAAGTTCTTGACTACTAACCAAAAGGTTGGTGGTTCGAATCTACCCAGAGGATCTTTAGAAAAAATGCCCAGTGATCTGCTTCTGAAAGGTCACAGCCTTGAAAACCCTATGGAGCAGAGTTCTACTCTGCAACACATGGGGTTACCAGGACTTGGAATCGATGTGACAGCAACTAGTTTGGTTACTAAGATGTATAGGACTCTGTTCTACACACTTTGTTCATAGTGCCTGCCTTCAAGGCTTACAGTCTAATTGGGGATGAAAAGTCATGCACAGAGAAAGTGCATGAAAGAGCTGGATAACACCTGCTCCTGGAATTTACACACCCTGCAGAGGTTGAGGTAAGCCTTCCTGTGTAATGAGATCTTGCAGAAGCTCATCCCTGCAAGGACTATCAGACTTGGGGGCTGGACGTGAATTGGCCAGGGTGTGCAGAATTTTCCTCAAGCACAGTTAACATATCCATTCACTCATTCTAAGGAGAATGCCTATAATATGCCAGGCGCTGATACCAGATGCTGGGACACCAAAGTTAGCAAGTCAAACAAAGCTCATATTCTAGCATGTGAGGCAATCAGCATAAATACAGATTAAGTAAGTGTTACAGAGTAGATGGTTAGGATACCGGGATAGAGAATAATGAGGGAAGGGCTACTTCTGGTCGGTGGTCAGAGAAGGTCCTTGTGAAGAGCTGACAGGTAACCTGAGGCCTGAGGGAGAAGGAATCATCAATATAAAGAGTTGGTGGGTAGGGGTAAGGGCTAGCATGTTTTGTTAGGCAAAGAGAGACAAAGTCAAAGAGGACTATAAATGAAAGACAAGTAAAGTGTGTTTTAGTCATCATCAGCAGCACCACTCAAGTTGGGTGATTGGGGTGCAATTGAAAGAGGGCCGCTGAACTCCAAGTATGACAGAGAGAACCTCATGCTGACTGTGTCTTCTGACCTGCTTCAGTGGCTCTGTACTCCTCCCAGCCCACTGCTGGCTCTGGTGGACACCAAGCCTGCTGGGCTATTTTTTTTCCCACTATTACTTTACTTTTCATGTGTTTGTGATATCTATCCCCAACTCGGTTTATGAAGCCCCTTGAGGGCAGACTACACGTAATATTTCTCTCTATTCCTCAAAGCACCTACTTGCCTGGCATGTAGAAGGTGCTCAATAAATAACTGTTCAAGTAAATGAATAAGGTGATAGCAAGAGGATGTGCAGGTCAAGATTAAGCCAGACCATTGCTGGTGGCACCGATTTTGGGATTAGCCTTAGGCGATTGACATAAGCAGTGTTCGCAGCAAGGCTACTATTACCCAACCCATGGTTAGGGGATGAAGGCTGGCAGAGCATGAGAAGGTATGCAGTTATTCTCATTTCTTGTTAGTAAATTCAGAGGATAAAAATAACACCTCAGAAAGCTTTCAGGTTTTCTTTTTCTCTATACCCTGGTTATAGGTGAACTAACTTCTTTTAAAATATTTAGACTGATCTCTATTTGGAGAGTAGAATAGGCATGGAGGAATAGATCAATCACCCAAGCTTTCCCCAGGCATGGATAATTAGCATCAGTCGTCATCCAGTATTTCCTCCAGCCGAAGGTTTTCTAAAACACTAAAATAAAAAAAAAACCCAAACAAACAAAAAGCAATAGCAGCAACTACAATACCAAACAGGGTAAAATGCAATCATCACCTTGAATGAACCCTTATTTAAATTTTTCTCTTGGGCAAGGTATTGAAAATATTTAAAAAAAAAAAAAAAAAAACACACAATTCTACAATCCCTGAATGCTGGATTCGAAAAAGTTTGGGTTTTTTTGGTTAGTCACCTAATCCAACCGATAATTTTGTCAGTAAGAACAGCGAGGCCTAACATGACAGATTTAGTGACCCTTCCAGATGGGAATAGGAGCTCCCTGATTCCCAATCCAAAGCCCTTCCCACAATTTCTCTACACTAAAATTTAAAACAAAATATATGGAAATGTTATAGTTAGTTGTTACATTTTGTATCATTTTAAATGCATATTTTATTTATTTCATAAAGAAACCCATTTTACAGATGGGAAAAGTGAAACGGAGATATGTTACAATGTGGCACTTTACTCAAAAAATGTCAAAATTTGAATTACTGCTTACATTTTGGCTTCTCTTGTTCTTAAGAGAGAACTTTAATTTTCTTTCACTTAAGCAATACTTTGAAATATCAAGTTTTTTTACATTGGTCATTTTAGCACATTTTGGTCTTCAGGTTAATTTAGTGTAAAAAACCAGAGTAACACCTGAGAGGAGCTTTAATTTCTCCTTGAAAACCAGTTGCCATCAAGTTGATTCTGACTCATGGTAACCCCATGTGTGTCAGAGTAGAATTGTGCACCACAGGGTTTTCAGTGGCTGATTTTTCAGAAATAGATCACCAGGCCTTTCTTCCGAAGCACCTCTGACTGGACTTCAACCTCTAACCTTTTTGTTAGTAGCTCAGCGCGTTAGTAACCATTTGCACAACCCAGGGGCTCCATTTACTCTATCTAGTGTTGTAGAATTATCTTTGTCTCCTCTCTTTTGTGATAAAAAGCTACTTCTTTTTTTCCTGTGGCTTTCTCTGTGATATCTTTGTAACTTGAAATGAAAAATTATAAGAATATTCAAGTCATGCATTTATGCTCAAGAGTTCAAATGCCTCATAATTGTCTATGTCTTTAACAGCAGATTGCTGTTCCACCACTCCTTTCTTTGCAAAGCTGAGCTTTTTCATTAATTATGTACATATCCTCCATTGCTGTCTGCTTCCAGTAGAGATTTTTTAGAAATCTGTTGTTTTGCCAGATTTTTCTTTAGGGCATTATAAATTATTCCCCAAAATATGAATCACTAAAAAAAAACACGTGGAGGTTTTCTCACAAGAAGATACCAGTTTCTCCTGGTAATGTCAAGATTGATGTTGTGTTTTTTACAAAGTGACACCACTGTCACTACAAAGGAAAAGCACCCTCAGAAGAAGGCAAGAGCTCATGCCTCATCTAGCGCTCTGTTTGTAATCCTAGTCAAGAGGCACTTCCAACAGGACCACACACCTGGAATATTGCAAATTTAGAAAGCTTTTAAAATCTCTGTCAGAACTCACTCTTTTCCCAGAACATTGCATTCCGTGGTTTCTTTTTATCCCTTTGGAATTTACCAAAGTGCTCAGGCATTTAAAAAAAGTCACCAAGCAAATATTGAGTAATATGACCCAACTTTTGTGTTTTTAGACATGTGGCAACCAAATTAGCCAACTTGAGACTCACTGGCTGGGAAAGAATTGAAATTGCATGGCCTGACTTTAGTCCTTAGCCCCTTCTTTCTTTTTCCTGTCCTCTTTTTTTTTTTTTTTTTTTAACTAATGTCTGGTGAGCTTACTTATTAAGGGTACCAATTACTTACCTGTCTTTGAGTGATAAGATCTGCTT
This sequence comes from Trichechus manatus latirostris, assembly GCF_000243295.1. Classification (NCBI taxonomy): domain Eukaryota; kingdom Metazoa; phylum Chordata; class Mammalia; order Sirenia; family Trichechidae; genus Trichechus; species Trichechus manatus. Next base: position 4,839,727 of record NW_004444053.1, read on the forward strand.
GCTTTCTGAATGTTTTTCTTTTTAAATTAGAATTTCAAAAGGAAAATAAGCTTGTTAGAAAGCTAACAATTGACTAATAGCAGAAAAGTGTCTCCAATAGTGCTTTTTGGAGAAACATTTTTGTGTGATTTCCTTGTACAATTTTGGTTCCACCACCATGACTCAGCTTTTGCTGATTTTTAAAGCCTTTATTCCTTCTTCCAGCATTCTCGATCACAATTGTGTTCTCCATCAAACCAGGCAAAGCCATATCAACACTTCTGAATGACTTTTTCACTCTCCCCAGTTATTCTGTAATGAAAGTCTCACCAAACAGCCAAATACCCACAAGCAGGGAACAGGATGAAAAGGGAACAGCAGCAAAAGTTTTTGAGCAGGAAAAATTGCAGCATCCGTAGGTAGCAGTAAAATCCAGCACTTGCCAAATGCTTCCTTTGTGCCAGATCCTTGTTCATTAATCCTCATATGACCCTGGGAATAGGGAGTCTTACTCCCATTTTATTATTTTGGAAACTGAGGCTGAGCTAGTGAGTGGCAAGGCCTGCAGGAGAACACAGGTGCTTCTGATTCCCACCCAGTTCACTTTCCACTCTGTTCCATTGTGCCCCTGCCCAATGAGGGTTAGTTGAGTCTGGTGCAAAGATTTGTACTTTGCACTTTTTTTTTGGCATCCTGAAACAGGTTAGAAAATGAGTAAATCAGTGACTTCTCCATAGAGAAATTTGCTGCTGTTGTTGTTAGGTGCCCTTGAGTCAGTTCCGACTCATAGCAACTGCATGCCCAACAGAACGAAACATTGCCCAGTCCTGCACCATCCTTACAGTCATAGCCATGCTTGAGTCCATTGTTGCAGCCACTGTGTCAATCCAAGAAATTTGGGATAGTTTATATGTCTGAAGTCAGAATTTTTCTCTTTATCTAAGAGAAGGTATCTGTTTAGTAGCTCTACTCCTACAGTAGCATTTCTAATATACGTATATACATATACATGTATTTCATGTCTGATCATTAATTTGTATTTACTGAGCATTGATAAGAGCCTCAGTTAAATGCAAGCACAAACATTTACTCTGGATTTGTAGTCTAAAATAGACTTACAGTTACATGGACAATGCCAGCATGGGGGAAAGTATCAACATAACCTCAGAAGAAAGCCAGGCTTCTAATATAGGATTGCATGGAAAGATTTACTTTAAGTTGAGCATACCTGGGGGTTCTAATCAGGAGTCCTTTAAGAAAAACCTATTGAGAAAATTAAAACAAGATGATGGGACTGTGTTCACGTTTTTGGCTCTGTGGAAATGCATTGATACGTGAAAGAAATAGATGCAATGAAGAAGCAGAAAGAAGTACAAATCGCATTATGGTGCCTCAAATTCTTCAGTGTTTTTTATTTCAAAGGATAATTGGCTATAGTGAGACAGGTAAACCTTGATCTGTCTCTACAAGGAACAATTGTGCCTTACATAGAGCGTCTGACTATTCTCTTTTGTCAGACCTACTCAAAATAATGCAATTTCACACTTTTTAGAGCATTTCATTCTTTGAATAACGTGTCTTCCTCCAAATTACATTTAATGCATTTGACTGTTATTTACTAAGGTTTAGACTAACACTTGACTAAAAATAAACCTTGTCTGTGCCATGTGAACAGTAAAGGAAAAAATACACACATCAAAGACCATCATACAAAGTTCAGAATCTGGCAGCTAATGCGATAATGCAGCATAAGGTGAACGATGCCGGTGCAGTTGGGTGTTTGTACTGGCAGAGACCTGGCCACTCTCGACAGTTGCCGGGCTTCCATTGTGGGGGAGACCAGGTATGCTGTTGAGACGGTGTGGATGTGCTGCTCACCTTGGTCTGAGTTACTGCGATGAACTAAGCTTGGGCTGCACTAGGACAGTCTTCCTGGTTAAGTGAATCGTGCCCCATTTATCAAGGCTCACAGATGATAACAGGACGAAAAGGATGCTGTCCTAATTGCAGCTGGAGCTAAGTGTAACCAAAGAGACTCAAATAAATGCCACAGCTATATTTCACTGCTTTTCATAGACCTCGCAATGAAAGCTAAACAGTGTTTAGTGGCTTTTGCAATTATACTTCCCTTCAATTTTCCAAAAGTTACAGGGCCTGAACCACACAAATCCCATTAAAGTAAGTAGCTGTTGTGCAATATAAGTTCCTCTGAAAACATTCTTCAATGCCCATAAAACGATTGGTGGGCTACACTTTAGATCTGCTTGCCTGCCCCGTTTCCACCAAGAGGCAGATGACAAGCTTTGATGTGGTGGTTGGTCCCTGCTACTGAAGCTGGCGTTTTATCTTCTTGCATCAGAGTTCTCTCTAAATTGATGTGACTCAGGCATACCAAACACGTTTTTCTTCAGATTTTATTCCTATAATATGTTTTTGCCATACCTTTAAATTACGTTTGGCCTAAGGTATCTCCAAGGCCCCCCCAGAATGGAGAGCAGAAAGGGGGTCAGGGCTTTGGGAGCTGACTGAAGCTTGCATGGTGAGTGGAGGGACCTAGTGAGTAGGGGTCGCCACACACGCCTAGTCCCCACGTTTGGAGATGGCACGTCACGTGGTTTTCTCCACGCTTCCTCCAGTGCAATTTCAGCAGTCAGATGTGGAGTCTGGAGTGAATTTCATGCCAGAGGCAAAGGCAGAGTTATTGTTCTCTTAACTCATATTTGAATGCACAGGGGTATCCTACCTTGTGCTCATGGATTTCTTTCCTCAGAAGTGCTTCATATGTGTTCTAGCATCTTGATTCATTGGAAACACTGTATCTCTAGCAGCACAGATTTTCTTCTTATGTGTGTTCCTGTTTGTTTAAAGCATCCATTTAACCTGGATCTGCTTCTCCAGGATGGAATAAAAACGAAAGACTAATTCCTGCATTTACAAAGGAATCAGAACGACAATGCTTCTCCCATCTCTAACATCATGACTAACCTGTTTGCAAAAGAAATACTAAAAGGATTTTTTACTCCACAGGTAAAATTATCCAGAGACAAAAGATCATATTAACCTAATTATTTAGTATGCACTGTTAAAAAGAACAATGGGAATTCAGAAATTACTCAGCCCTTTAAAATTTTGGATAAATCATTAAAGTTCTAATTTTCTGGAACTGCTTCCATTCTATACTACTACTCAAACTCTTTCAAATTTTATTTTCATGTATCAAGGGACTCTTATCTCTTTTTTAAAGGAATAGGTAAATATGTTGAGGTGACTAAACATTTACATAGAAAGAAATAGACCATAATTGATAAAAAGCATTTGATTTATATTCTAAAATGACACTAGTTGCCATCAAGTCAACTCGGACTCATCGTGATCCCACGTGTGCCTCATACGTGTCAGAGTGGAACTGTCCTCCACAAGGTTTTCAATGGCTGGTTTTTCATAAGTAGATTGTCAGAACTTTCTTCTGAGGCACCTCTGGGTGAGCTCAAGCCTCCAAGCTTCCAGTTAGCTGCAGAGCATGTTAACCATTTGCACCATCCAGGGACCGCACACTAAAATATATTCTATAGGAATTGAGAAAATGGAGAGCTCAATATGGATTGGAGTCATCAGGAAAGTTTTGCAGAGGGGGTAGAACTGAGATGTGTTTTAGGAAACAGAGATTTTTGAACTTTGTCCTAAAATGAAAGAGAAGTACCAATATGGTTGCAGGGAGAAGATGAGGTATATTGTTGTTGTTGGGTGCCGTCGACTTGACTTTGACTCATGGTGACCACATGTGACAGAATAGAACGGCCCCATAGGGTTTTCTAGGCTGTAATCTTTATAGAAGGAGATTGCCAGGGCTTTCTCACATGGAGCTGCTGGGTGGGTTCGAACCGCCAACCTTTCTGTTAGCAGCCGAGCACTTAACTGTTTGCACCACCAGGGCTCCTTAATGGGGGTATACTACTGTGCTAAAATAACCCTGCACATATTTAGTTCATGAGGCAAGGACTTATGAGGGCTAATGAAAAAAGAAAAATGCAAGAACATCTCGATCAAAATCACTATTCTAGACGAGTACAGTTGCGTATTTTTTACAGCTATTCTGGTAGGAATGACAATAGGTGATACTCATGGACCCTCTTTCTGAGACCTTCTTTATAATAGCTCATATGGAAAACTCTATCTTTCCCATAAGTATTTCCCTGGGTTGTGGTTTCTATTTATGTCTCTGGTGCTTCTTTGTTCTTCTCTTGCATAGTCATTTGCAGTGAAGAGTGGAATGGAACTAGGAAACCAGTCATGAATTTGCATTACGGCATTGAGCAATGTTCGCTTAATCTTCTGGGTCTTAATCTTCTAGGACTCCTTTACCTCATCTGTATAATAAAGGTGGCATATTAGATAGTATCTTTAGTTTTATTTGGTGCTCATATTTAATGACTAATGGTTCTATGTAAGAATACACCTGTTCATAAGGTCATGTTGCTTGTTTTTAGTGGAAAGAGTAGCAATAGATGCATACTTGCAATTTACTCAATCATCAATAAAATTGTAAAATCCATAACTACCTTGGATTTGAAACATTATGATTTTGATAAGAATGCATCCATGTCCCCTGTGGTGTTCTGCAGCTTGGTGAACCCTACCTAATTCAGAATTTCAAAGAATGAGATGCTTCCTGATGTTCAATTCATCATCAGTATCCTTGGATAAAAAAAGGAGCCCTGGTGGCACAATGGTTAAGTGCTCAGCTGCTAGTAGAAAGGTTGGCAGTTTGAACCCATCAGCAGCTCCGTGGAAGAAAGACCTGGAGATCTGCTCCCAAAAATATTACAACCTAGAAAACCTTATGACGAAGTTCTACTCTGTCATGTGGGGTCACTATGAGCCAAAAATCAAATCAACAGCACTTAACCACAACAACATCCTTGGATAGCATGCTTTAAAATCAACCTTTGTTGAGGTTGTCTTTATGAGAAAGATGATCCTCTTGCAAGGATAAAAATACACTGCTTTTTTCCCCCTATATTCAACCAGAGCGCAGAATCTGATAAAAGTATTTGTCACAGGTCCTTCAAACGGCCCGCATTTGTAAATGTCTGCAATGTTTACGTTTCCTCTGGTGGTGCTGCTGAAGATCCTGTGCTGGCTTCTGCTCTTCTGTGTTCTTGGAGGAAGGCAGGGAGCTCACAGTTTGTGATTAGTGAGCAAAGACAGATGAGCCGCAGGGCTGCCGCTCAAGCTGTCTCAGTTGCCCGCTCATTGTCTCTTTCCATTATCCTTGCGCTTTGAAGGACATTTGCCAGATCCAGACTCCCCAGACTCTTTTTATTTGCATGTCTTTTCTCACCTTCAACGTGATCTGGACTGGTGTTTTCATTTGTTAAAAACAACAAGAACTTTCACTGGGAAACGTTTGCTGGCATCATTTCAGGTCATCATAGCTATTCATTCCCTGTCATAAATGATAATTCTCCACTTCCCTTACTCCCACATCAGGGGAGTTGGTGGTTTATGGTGGACAGTCAGTGGGATTTGAGTGAACAGTGGAAGATTTCAAAGAACTACTGAGGGATTATGTAGCAGGTTGTAGTACTAAGAACAAAACATAAAATATCCTGGGTCTTGATCATACTTTGGCAGTACAAGAAGAAATAGGCTTACAAAATAGCATAAAGGATTTAGAATTTGTGGTTATACCTGAGAAAGAATTTTTTTGACAGCAGAAAACAAATCATGGGATTGGCTTAATAAGGGATTTCCTTTATGTGATGAAAAATAATAGACTAAGATCTCTATAATTGGTTTCAGTTTGGGGTAGGAATGGAAGCTAAGGAGTTTTTGCAGACTTCTATCTAACTGAGGCATGGAATTTAGATTGAGGTGCTTTCATAAAGGCCTGGATGGACTAAAGAGACTTGACATGCAAGACGCATAGAACCACAGACAAACAAACTTGGGAATGATAATGAGGACAACAAGAATGTCTCCAAATAATTAGAAAGGAATGAGAGTACAAATACAAGAGAGTTACTGAAAGATGTTTGCTCCTAGCTGTTGAATTCTACTATTGATATTATTGTAAACTAATTTTGCTTATGGAGGGTCAGCAAAAACACTAAATGAGATGGATTGACATGATAGCCACAACAATGGAATCAAACATACCAGTGATCACAAAGATGGCACAGGACCAGGAAACGTTGAGTTCTGTTATACAGCAGATTGCCATGTGTTGGAGCTGACTTGATGGCAACCACCAAGAACAAATAGTGGTATAATCAGTGATGTTGGTTAGAATATTCTAGGCCTTGCCATAGTCAAAACATTAACCCTACAACTGAAACAAGTAGAAACAGAGCAGCAAAAGAAACCCTCAGGCACCAGAAGGAAGGAAATAATAAAAATTAGAGCAGAATTAAATGAAATAGAGAATAGAAAAACAGTTGAAAGAATTAACAAGTCCAAAAGCTGGTTCTTTGAAAAGATCAACAAAATTGATAAATCATTGGCCAAACTGGCAAAAGAAAAACCGGAGAGGAAGCAGATAATAAGTATAAGAAATGAGATGGGTGATATCACAACAGACCCAACTGAAATGAAAAGAATCATAACAGATTACTATGAAAAATTGTACTCTAACAAATTTGAAAACCTAGAGGAAATGGAAAAATTTCTAGAAACTCACTACCTACCTAAACTAACACAAACAGAGGTAGAACAACTAAATAAACCAACAACAAAAGAAGAGATTGAAAAAGTTA
>NW_004444053.1:4846560-4872271 GCF_000243295.1 Trichechus manatus latirostris
ACTTTGGTGAGTGGCATCTGGGGTCTTAAAAGCTTGCAAGCATCCATCTAAGATGCATCAATTGGTCCCAACCACCTGGAGTAAAGGAGAATGAAGAGCACCAAAGACACAAGGAAAGTATTAGCCTAAGAGACAGAAAGGGCCACATAAACCAGAGACTTCATCAGCCTGAGACCAGAAGGACTAGATGGTGCCTGGCTACCACCAATGACCGTCCTGACAGGGAACACAATAGAGAGTCCCTGATGGAGCAGCAGAAAGATGGGGTGCAGAACTCAAATTCTAGTTTGAGGACCAGACGTAATGGTCTAACTGAGACTGGAGGTACCCCAGAAAGCATGGATCCTGGACTCTATCAGCCCAGAACTAAAACAATTTCCAAGGCCAACTCTTCAGACAGGGACTGGACTGGACTGTGGGACATAAAGTGATACTCGTGAAGAGTGTGCCTCTTAGTCAAGAGACCAAAGGGGCAGCTTCTGTCCAGTGGGGAGATGGGAAGGCAGAGAGGGTTAGGAGCTGGTTGAATGGTCATAGGGAGTTGAGGGTGGAAAGGAGGAGTGTGCTGTTGCAGAATGGGGTGAGCAGTTATGGTCACATAACAATGTATGTATAAAATTTTGTATGGGAGAGTAACTTGAAATGTAAACTTCATTTAACTACAACAACAACAAAAAGAATATTCTAGGCCTTGATAGATCCCAGAAATCATGATAACTAAATTGTCTCCATTCTCAAGATGCCACCACCTGACATTCTTACTGAGAGTGTCACAGAAGTGCCATCAAAGCAGGCTCCTAGTTCAGACACCACAAATGTGAAAAACAAGAAGTCAGATTCAGTTATGCCATGAAGCAGAGAGAATGAGTGTCAGCAGCTCCTTGGATGGAGAAATTTGGTTGAGATTATTTGATTCTTTTCTACAGAAACAGTTTTCTAAGGACACGAGAATTTTCATGTTTTCCCTGAAAACAAATTCGGCAAGCACTTTCTATGCCTGGGTGCTTTCAGTATACAGGGGAAACGTGCAGTCGCCATTTTGAGCTCTAAGGGCACTCCTGGTGAGGCAGCACTGAGAAGGGGTCTCGATTGGCAAGACAACAAGACTTAGAGGCCTCGCTCATCAGTCATTGAGAGACCTGGGCGAGGAGCCCCTCTGTTTCCTTTACACTTTGAATCCACACCCAAATCTAGAACACACCCTCAGTTTGTAATAAGAATAATATAGCTAAGGCGGGACAGCATGATTTGTGCTCCTAGTTTTGTTGCATGTTCGTGTTGAGTGTTTGTACTCAGAGAGTATTAGGAGACTTCACATATTGGAAAAAAGTGGCTGAGAACTATTCTCTGTAGAACGTGAGCAAGTGGCCAAGCCCTCCTTCCTTCCACCCTCACTCTCACTCCTTGTGTTTTTCTTTGGGCAGAGCCTGATTATTGGAAATATAAGTCCAGTTCACCAGAATAAGCATGTGACGTGGGCCCTGGAAGCTCCATGTTGTAAATCTCTGAGAGCCGCACAGGCTCTGCAGTGGCATGGGCCTCAGGGTGATGGTTTGATGGCCGTGTTAGCACAGCTGGGATTCCGCTCAGCTTCACACATCCATCACTCCTGACAGGGGTGGAATGGGAGGGGCAGGACAGGCTGCATGACTAGCTTCGAGGGAACTCAGGGAAGACCAAGGAGGGGTCTTAACAGGCGAAACTTGGGGCTGTGATTCTCCAACAGTTCCTAAGCAAGGCCCTAGAACACAATTTGGGGTGAAAGTGCTTCAGGGGTCTTTTAGTGTGGCTCGCGGTTCTTGGGACCTCACAGGGCGAATCCCAGGCTAATGTCAGCGTGGGCAGATGGTGTTGCAACACTAGCCTTGATCTAGGCTGAAGACCCTGAAACCCCCTTAGCAACAGCATGGAGCCTTGAGTGAATGCAGTTAGGAGTTACTGCTTCCAGAATGGTGCATGGTAAGACAGAAACCCTTCTAGTTTTGTTTGCAAATGGTTTTGCCTCTCTAACTCTGAATTTGGGTCTGTGTGTATATGTCGGGAGAGAAGGAACCAGGGAATAGGTGGTCTACTTGGATTATGAAACTAAATGAATGAACATATATTGTCTAAGAAAAATAAGCTACAGAGCAATATACAATTCTACCATCTCTGGAGAAGTTCAGAGAACATGGGTATGACTCAGGTTTTCCTTTAACCCTCTTTGACAAAACAGGCTGAAGGAGAATGCACAAGATGTCCCCCCAACAGATCAGGTTTGGTCTGAGATTTAGAGGCAAAAAGCAAGCCCCAGAACTTCTGGCAGTTCTTGACATATAAACTCGCAAGCACCAGTTCCCACATTTGCACATTGAAAGTGGCATTTGGCTGTGATATGGGTGTGAGGAAATGAAGCAATATCTTACCGTAGATATACAATAAAGAAGTGTCACCTGGGATGCCCAAGGTGATTTTGGCTCCTTATCCTCAGTTTCCTCTATTCCAGATGATCAGCTGAACTCAGAAGAGAAGAAGAAGAGAAAGCAGAGGAGGAACAGGACCACGTTCAACAGCAGCCAGCTGCAGGCTTTGGAGCGCGTCTTCGAGCGAACACACTACCCCGATGCTTTTGTGAGAGAAGACCTGGCCCGCAGGGTGAACCTCACCGAGGCCAGAGTACAGGTAATTCATGCTGTGGGAGGCTGGCACTGCATAGCCTCCTTCCCAGAGGCACATCTCTGAAGACTGCTTAAAAACCCAATTTTAGATTTCAGACTGGGGCTGGTACTCAAAAGTGTTACAAATGGGCAGCATGAAGACAGAAGCCAGTTTCTAGCTGTTTCTTTGGGCAGCCAAGTATTTTAAAGAATTGAATGGAATGCTTTTAGGTAGGATGGGATTTTCCTTGCTACACATCCCCCACCCCCGGTGTTTCCAGATTCATTATCCTGACATGGTCCCTCTGAGCATCTGAGTTTGCTGCCCTAGCTTTCAATTTGAGCTCTGAGGTCGCCAAAGAGATGAACTCTCTATCTCCCACCTCACTTTTCCCCAGCCTTTGTGGATGTGCAGACCTTCAAGACACTTATGACACAAGACGATGGACACCGGTGGGAGTGAGACATGAATACATTAAAGACCCTGCACTTAGGAACTGCATTAAGAGTAGATTCAAGAGGATGATTTCATTTATCCTCACAGCCTCTCTGTAAAGTGAAGAACGATAAGGGCAGGTAAAACAGGGTAAAGAGAGAATATCAATTGTTTCTAACATTACTATGGCACATCAACTGCAAGCCAGACATTTATAAAATGATGTTATTGTTAGCTGCCGCTGTGCCATCTTCATGATCATTGGCATGTTTGAGTCCATTGTTGTGGCTATTGTGTAGTGCCTTCCAACCTAGGAGACTCATCTCTCGTTATTATGTTGGACAATATTGTGCTGTGTTCCATAAGGTTTTCATTGGCTAATTTTCGGAAATAGATCACCAGACCTTTTTTCCTAGTCTGTCTTAGTCTGGGAGCTTCACTGAAACCCGTCCACCATGAGCGACCCTGTTGGTATTTGAAATACTACCGGCTTAGCTTCCAGCATCATAGCAACACGCAAGCCTGCACAGTACAACAAACTGACAGACAGGTGTTGGTAGAAAATGATTTAATCTGTAATTAGTAATAATAATAATATACTAACTAGTGATACTTGAGCCCTTATTTGCCAAGTAGTGTTGTAAGTTCTTTATATAAACTAATCTGTTTAATACAACAATTCAATGAGGTGGATACTATTCTTCATCTTGCAGTTGAGGAAACTGAGGTACAGAGAGGTTAAAGTATTTTGACGAAGTCACACAGCTAGGAAGTGGCTGAACTAGAATTTGAACAGATACGCAGACCCAGAGCTCATGCTTTTAACCACTACAATGAACTTTAAATAAATAAGCGTCTCTGGCTAAATGCTTTTCCAAGGAGTGCTTTGCAATCTCTGCTGAAAATCAGATTACAGGGGTTTTATTGTCTTCCATGCTGCCAGTGGTCAGCTGCTGTTTTGATGACAGGGGTGGGCCAAATCTGTCTTTCTCCTTAAAGAAATTATTGTTTGTATAGCTATGTTTAGTCTGAGTTTGAGGGAGTTCTTTCTGCAAATGATAACCCTCTTGGCTAACAGAGGCTTTAGCTAGACGGAAAGGCCTTGAGGGTTGGAATTATGTCTCCACCTTGAGGCACAGGAAAGTGGGACAGATAGTTATTGGGTTGAGGGAGAGGGTCCTAGAGGTTCCTGCAGCCTGAAGAGAAATTATCAAGTGTTTTCTGCATGAGGAGGCAGAGACCTCACGTAAAAGCACTCCCCAAGAGACAAAAGGAAAATGTCAGTAACAAAAGGGGAAGTTATCTGGGCCCTGCGGGGCCACCAGAGGTTAGGTTAAAAGAAAGGATGGGTGAAGGTGCACACATTACTGGTCCACAGTCCCTCAGTGCTCAGGTGAGCATAAGCCAGAGGAACAAAACTCAGTTTGGCTCTTCCTATCCCGCCATCCAAAGCAGAACTGTGAGGTTAGTTTTCCTACGTTCTCTTCTCCCATGGTACTTACCAGAGCTCTCTAATTCTACTCTTAAATCCCTTCCTCTGTCTTTCAAACCCCATGTCTTTTTCACCCTGAGCTTGGCCTGCTGGGGTGTAATGAATAATTTTAGAGCAATGGCTCAATGTACCCAGAAGTACCCTTTGGCCGTGGAGATTTGCATTTTTAAGAAGGAAACCTGGAGAGGGTAATGCTGGGCTTGTTAATGCTGGAAATTAAAAAAAGAAATGTGAGACAGCAATTTCTGGTTGGGGGACTATTTTGCCCCCATCACAGCAATAGGCAAATGCACTTCTTAAATGTTAGAATGATTTTACTTTCCTCTGATCCTACCCGACTCTATTTTAACCGCTTTCAGAGCTGTGACTTTTTCCTAAATGAGTGAGACAGAAATTTATTCCACCCCTCCCACCCCATGAAGTCTTACTCTTTCCCAGTCTAAACCAATCCCTTCTTACTCTGGGCTTCTTTGCTTATACATTTATGGCATTTATCATAACATGACATATATTATCTTGAGTTGTGTGTGAGTCACCTTCCCCCACTAGAGAGTGAGTTCCTCTTAGATGGAGGCTGTGGCTTATTCATCTTTGTATGTCCCGTAACATCTAGAAGAATCTTGCAAAATTCATTTCTTTCTCCTTCCCTCATTTCCTTCTCCTTTTTTTTCCCTCAGACATTTATTAAGCACCTGTCATATACTTGGAACAGTTTCGGTGTTCGGGACAAATAGGCAAGTTCCTCCCCTCAAGGATGTTATGGATTGGGAGCCGAGAATACAGATGTACAAACCATAGTTGGATAATGTATTAACATAATTCCTACACTAAAGGAATGGGCAAGAATTAGTGATAGCCCAGAGGAAGGAATGATTGAATCTGTCTGGAGAAAGAGGGAGAGAATAAACATTTACTAAGCACTCTTTGGAGCCCTGGTAATGCAGTGGTTAAGAGCTCAGGTTGCTAACCAAACGGTTGGCAGCTCGAATCCACCAGCTGCTCCTTGGAAACCCTATGCGGCAGTTCTGCTCTGTCCTATAGCGTCGCTATGAGTCGGAACCAACTCGACCGCACCTAACAAAAACAAGCACTCTTTATGTGCCAACTCTCATAGCAACCTTGTGAGTAAGTGTTATTATCTCCATTTTATTGATTGGGAGGCAAAGGATCAGATAAATTACATAACTTATCCAAGGACAAATCTTTAAAGTAGTGGAACCAGTATTATTATCCAACTCCATTAGACAGACTTTAAAGTTCACGTTATTTCCACTGAAACAGTTCACAGAGGAGGTAATATCAAAGTTGAATCTTGAAAACCATATGGGTGTTGACAGCTGGACAAAGAGAGAAAGAATATTACAGACAGAGGCAGCACCGGCTATGAGTATATGAAGGTGAACTAGCCTAACACATAATAGCATAGTCTGCAGTTGTTGTGAGCTCAGAGTGTGAGTTGGAATGATACTGGGCCAGTACATGAAGTCTGAGTGATGCAGGGTGTGGCTGGATTGGTGAACAAAGAGCTAGTTCCTGAAGAGCCTTTTGTTCCATAGTAAGAAGTTTTGATTCTATTCTGTGAGTGATAGGGAGCCATGGATGGTATAAAGCAGGGCACTAATGTGACTATACTTGCATTTAAAATGATAACTCTAATAGCAATGTCCACCACCTGTCTGTCAGTTTGTCGTACTGCAATGGCTTGCATGTTTCTAGGATGCTGGGAGCTATGCTACCAGCATTTCAAATACCGGCAAGATATCGCATGGTGGACAGGTTTCAGTGGAGCTTCCAGACTAAGACAGAGTAGGGAGAAAGGACTGGCGATCTACTTCTGAAAATTAGCCAACAAAAACCCTATGGATCACAACAGAATATTGTCCAATATAGTTCTGGAAGATGAGCCCCTAGGTTGGAAGGCACTCAAAATACATAGTGGCCACAACAATGGACTCAAACATACCAGTGATCATGAAGATGGTGCAGGACCAGCTAAATTTGGTTCTGTTCTACTTAAAGTCACCATGAGTTGAAGCCCACTCATGGCAACTAACAACAACAACAACAACAACAATAGCAATGTAAAGGGCACATTAGAAGCATAAGAGCCAGGAGGCTGGGAAGCCAAGGAAGAGATGTCCAGATTCCACCTTTACAGATTTCCACCCAGGGCCTTTGTGCTTCACAACTCCACGAAGCACTGGTGACATAATATTGTATGAGATGCTTGTCCCTAAGCTGTGCAGCTGCCCCATTCCATACTACAGGATTTCCTCTTCCCATACCTTGTCATGTGTTTCTATAATTGCACCTGTAATACTTGTGTTGCAGTTTTGCAAATTTACATGCTTGCCTTCCTTTAATAGATTATGAGGCGTTTAAGGGCAGAGACTACAAATATCACCAAAAATTCCAAGACTCAGAGGTTAAGCCAGTTAACATCTTACTGTATAATGTTTGGAATTTTTTATGCATACATTGTCATGAATGTTTTAAAAGGATCTTTATACACCTTGTCAAATTACTGCCCAGCAAGGAGTATGCCAATACATGCTCCTACTTTCTGTATATCAGCACCTTGATTATTAGAATTTTTAAAAAGTTAACTATGTTGGGAAAGAATATCTCATTATTTTATTTAGAATTTACATTACTCTAATGTTCATGATTATCATTTTGCATGTTGATTTTTTTATTTCTATTTCTTCTCTGGTGAATTGATTTTTACAAAATGACAATCACCCAAATATCCATCACATAGAATTAACTGCTGTTTTTGTTTTGGTATAATTGCTCTCAATCTTGTTTATTTTTATAAGTTGTCGAAGTTACACAAATAGTTTATGACAAAATTGTCTCTTTTTAATAAAAAAGAATATTGTACATCAAGCTAAAAATGAGAAAGAGAGAGCGAGCAAGCAGAGAATCAGTCTTTCTCTACTCTTTACTCACAGCATTGAGCACAGGGACTGGAACACAGCAGGCGCTCCATAAATATTTCTTAAATGAGTAAACGAATGAAAAAATTCCACTGTAGTCTGAAATGATTACATGATCATGAGCTGGACATTCTTGAGTTAACAATCTCAATCATTTATTTGAGTGATCTTGAACAGATTATTTAATCTCATGGAACCTCTGTTTGCTCAACTCTAAAAATATAAATAAAAAAACCTAGTACGTGGAATTGTCATGATGTATGTAATATGTAAAGTGCCCCTATCAGCTCTTAGCTGTAGTAGCACTTAATAAACGGTAGGTTTACTTTTAGCTATAGCAAATGCCATCAGTGTTGCTCATACAAACCCTACAATTAAAGGTACTCCAGCCAACTTCCAACCTTTAGTATCTGCATTTCCGTGCTAGAAGGTTCTTTCTAGAACTGCAGGAGACTGTGCTGCCTGCGTTCAGCATGCAGGAAGTGCTGGAATGTCAATAGCAATGACTGACTGATGGGAGCTGGTGTACAAATACCCAGCACCCTCAAACCTCAGGTGGGCTAACTCCGAAGTATGTGTCCTACATGAGTCTTCAGAGTCCCTGTGGGAGTGAACTCTAGTCAGCCACAGAGACAGCTGGTTTAATTTGAAAAAAAAAAAAAACAGTTGCCATCAAGTCTACTCCGACCCTTGGTGACCCCATGTGTGTCAGAGGAACTGTGCTCCACAGGGTTTTCAATGGCTGATTTTTCAGAAGTAGATCACCAGACCTGTCTTCTGAAGTGCCTCTGGGTGGACTCGAACCTCCAACTTTTAGTTAGCAGCTGAGCTCATTAACTGTTGCACCACACAGGGACTCCTCATAGTGCACCCTTTAGTGGCCGCATTTTCTTCTCTATGGTACTTCTCCTCTCCCCTACTGATGTTCCTGGCACTTCCCAAATAAACCATTTGCTTCTTAAATCCTTGTCTCAGGTTCTACTTTTGGGGGAATTTGGAATTTTCTTTAAATATCTAATAACTATTATGAAAAAGGAGCAGATGAAATTTTCACATTTTGGAGAATTTTGGAAAAAAAAAACTTTTAGAAATGGTATTGTTAGCTGTGGCCGAAGTCTAATGAGATTTTTCTTGATTATTGATTACAGCAGGGTCCATAACCCATATTTGATATCACTTGGATCAGTCATGGATCCCATCTCTGGAGGCTTGATTACTGGAAGTACCTCATTGTCCTGTTACAATAGTCTTAACCCTTAATAGCTCAATAACATGGCCCACTGGGACAGGATTATGGCATATTTCTGCTGTTCTTGGGAAAATTCCAGACCCATTAGATATCATCCGTGGGGAGGCCTTATATAGTAAAATGAACCAGAACTTCACTCGTGTAACCGCTTCTTCTTTTCTTTTTTCTCTCCCTCCACCTGCACTTCTCTCCTCCCTACAATCTTCCAGGTGTGGTTTCAGAACCGAAGAGCTAAATTCCGCAGGAATGAGAGAGCCATGCTGGCCAATAAAAACGCTTCTCTCCTTAAATCCTACTCAGGGGAGGTGACTGCCGTGGAGCAGCCCATCGTCCCTCGTCCTGCTCCGAGACCCACCGATTACCTCTCCTGGGGGACGGCCTCTCCGTACAGGTGAATGACCGGCCCGCTCTCTCCCTTGCTCCACTTCCCGCGCTTCTCAGCGTGGGGCGTGTTCAAAGCTGCCTGTGCAGCTGGCTGACGTTTCTTACTGGGTTAACCTCTTCAGAAACATTCAACTTGCTGACATCCCCAGATTTTCACAAGGGATTACTAGTTGCCCCAGGAGCAGGGTTTGGGGCAGAAGAGAGAGGGGCAGGCCCTCAGCAGTCTCCTCTTGGACTCAGGAACTCTTGCAAAGGTTTCAAAGATGGGAAAGAATCTAAAAGTAAAGATCATTAAGCTGTGCCCAATGTCCCACTTGCAACCATTCTGGAACAAAATTTTACTCCATATCCAAACTTAAGACAGAATTGTTTTTTTATATACTCAAGTAGGAACTTAACTTGTGAGGCTCTAAGTGTGGGACTGAAGGGAAATGTCACAGTAAACTTGATTTCTAACAGAGGGAAGAAAGGACAAAAGGAGGAAGAAAGGGAGGGAGAGGGAGAGGAGGAAGAAAGAAAGAAGGAAAGGAGGAAGGAAAGGAAAAGAAAGGATGAGAGAAAGAATGAACAAACGAAAGTAAGAAAGAAAGAAAACCCAAGTTCATTCTGATCACTTTCCTGGCCACAGTTCTTTGTTAGTAGGTAGGGATGTCTTATGATCCAAAATGCCTTCCTATTCTATTGCTAATTCTTATCTACGTGCCTAAAGGTTTCTTTAGGGGTCAGTTTGTATGTGTGGTTTTTTTTTAAAAAAACATAAAAAGAATGTAAAACTTTTATATTACAAAGGTGAAAATTTTCAAAGAAGAAAATAACAGAAAATACTATTTCAATCTCATGGAGAGGCTTTCGACCTCCATTTATTATGCTGTTCAAATGATATAGGGAAAATATAGAAGGCAAGCTGAGACACAAGTGCCTAACACATTGTGATTAGCCTAGAGTGCCTTTCACTGAATCTAAACCTGAGTACTCTGAGAAACCAGATCAAGGCTGAAGATCCAATCTGGCCAATTTTGGTGGAGGAAGAAGTATTCACAAATTCATTTATTATGCTTTTGTTTACCTTTTTATTATTACAGTTAATTTTTGGTTTAAGGAGAGCTTTAGACTAATTATAGACTATCTCAAGCTGAAGCTGAGCTCCTGATTTGAAATGCCACGTTTGTGAAATGCAATTGCCTTTCAAAGGCTGATGACCCTAATCAAAGGGAAAGTCCTTGCCTAAATGTGCTTTCTGTTCCAAATTAGTTCCTTGAAAGAAACATCATAAATGCATTTGGAAATTTCTTTTGTATCTTCCCATGTGAAATTAGCCAGAATTACTTTGGTCTTAGTACGTAGAGACCTCATGCCTGGGGAAGTCTTAATCTGGCCCTCATTGCTCTCAGACATGGTGTGCCTTGTTGATTCTGAGAGATTACTCACACCTGTGTGTCCTGGTTAAAATTTAGACTCCTCTCCCATAGGAATGTTTACTATATGTTTACTCTAAAAACATTGTGAAGTGCATTCTGAAATCACATATTCTTTAACATTGGAAGGCTGATTTTTTTCTCTTATAAATATTGGCAGTTGATGACAGACCCACTAAATGGCTTGGGAAATGGGTGTGGTTCAAAGCCTGATGTTTCGAGGTCTCTGGTTTGAATTTGGTTACAACCAGGAAGTATTGCTCCTTTTCCTGCCTGAGTCCTAGTTAGGAACTTTTGCAGCAGCTGTAAACAGTCCAGATGGCTGTCATGTAGTCCTTGCCAGTGAGATGCTGAGGGCAGAATACTGTATGAACGAGGGATTGAAATTCTCCTGAATTATAATTGGATTGGATTACTGGGCTCAGCAGAAGTTCAAGCCCTGGTGTCTGCATCATATGTATTCTGTATATGAGCATCTAACTGGAACTATTAACATGGCCATGTGCCTTTTGGGGAAATATTCTATTTTAACTGAAAAGATTATATAGAAATACTAGATAACTTAAAAAAATCACCCAGAATTCCACTATCCCGACATAACTAGTTTGTTCATTTTTGCCATTAGAGTTCAATATTTTCTATAGGTGTAGTCTTAGTGTACATATTATTTTGTATTTTTCTCTTTTTACATAAAATCATATAGCCTAGTACTTATTTCATGGTATACTTTTATATCGTTTCTTGTTTAGATACAGCTTGTAAAAATTAATTAAAACAATATCATGGAATCTTATTGTTCCTATTCTGTGTGAAGAATAAACTAATCTCCAGAAATAAATTGAGAAGTGATGGATTAAAGCAGTAATTTAATCTGTAATAATGCTTTTGACCCAATGTTGACCTAAGTGTTTATATTTTGGTTAATTACTAAAAGCAGTAAACAGCTGTTCTGTTACTTAGAGATTTTTCTGTGATGTTTAGAACCAAAATATATTATCATTTCATTCATGTTTTGAAGCTTGGAAGGAAATATCACTATTGTTAAGGAGATATAAAAGGAGAATAAGTGACAAGAAGCAAAGGAAATGTTAGACCTTTTGTGCTCTAGAAAAGTAACTCGCTATTCTTGTTGGTGCCGTTATGTCAAATTAGTTATCTCACATGTGACATTCATTAAAAGGCTTTTCTCTTGGTAATCCTTGGAACACTGCTGTGTGGTAGCTCTGTCCTTGCTCTAGTTCCAAAGAAGAGGAAATGGAACACTTGCCCAAGTTTAAGTTTTCAGCCTACAGAATTAGAATCAGTACTTGTGGTGCCTGTTTCTGTCCAACATATTAGGCCACATGACCATAAACTTTACATTACATTAAAAGTGGTAAAACGTATAAAACTGGAAAAATATCGGAACATCACCTTTGGTTTCAGGGTCTGTTCTCCGATCAAGGAAGCATGCCTTCAGCTGAGGTCCACATTCTGGGGTGTGTGGGCATCATCACATTGGGGTGACCCATGTGGCTGGGTCTTGCAACCCAGGGACACTGAGCAGGCAGCTCTGCAAGAGAGGACAGTTTGACTTCCACAGCTCTCCCCTTGAAGAAGAAAGGAGCAAACCAAGGCTCAAAAGCGATTGTTTGCATATTGTCAGAATCAAGGGCTGGGAAATAGCCAACACATTTTTTTTTTTCTGGGTGTCATTTATATCCTGAGTGACTGTATAATTTATCATCCAAACTGGGGCGCTTTGACAGTGAAAGGGGAATGCTATTAATAATTGCTCTAGGACAACAGGCATAAGCTGAGATTGTCCCTGGCAAACTGGAACATATGGTTCTCTATTTATAGTACGGCATGACCTGGTTCATTACCCTGAGCACTTTTGAGCAGGTCAGGCAGGCAACTGAGTCACCAGAGAGAGCAAAGAATTAACACTACTGTCCTGGCAGGTGTCTTCTGTATCTACCCACAGTCAGTTGAAGGAAGCTTGTTTTTGGCACAGACCCCACTGCTTAGCTCAGAACTATTTTCCTTAGGCAAATTGTGGGGATAAAAGCACAGACAAGCACCAGAGTTATAAGACTCACTAATCTTGCAGTGCTTTGCCTCTTGGGTAGCAGTGATTAACCTAGTCCTGGACTTTTGACTGTTATTTGAGATGAAGTGGCCAAAAAACCTTTCCCCAGAGAGATTCTTTCCTGTAAGAGGTAGACAGAGAATGGCCGGGCTTTGCAGTGTTGGTTTGGAGTGCTATTTCCAGAGGGTGGGCTGGGCTTAACAAAATAAAACAAAAAAAACTAATGACAAGTAAAAGAGCGGCATCTCTCCTTGTCCACTGCTTCCCTCCCCCATCCTCCTCCTCCTCCTCTTCCCCTCATTTGATCGTGGTCACAGTGCTGCCTGACATCTGCTGAACGCATTTGGCTCATTTCTCCCTTTCACACTTTCAAAAATAGATCCTCGTCCCTCCCAAGATGTTGTTTACACGAGGGGCTTCATAACGGATTCTAACGGAAGACACTGAAAAGGTAACTTGTCAGAGGGGGAAGAGGGCGGTTGCTGGGGGTAGGGTTTAAGTGGGAAGTAAGTATGTTCAAGAAAGTGGGGTTTGCAGTCCTAGAAATGTAAGCAGTGAGATCCTGGAGTAGGGAGTACAATTGGAAATTGGAGCTACAGGAAAAGGTGTCCATATAAGTAAGGGTAGTCCAGAACAGTGTTCCTCAATGATGACTGTGCATAGGAATCACCTGGGATCTTGTCACAGCGCAGACTCTGATTCAGTGGGTCTGCAGCAGGGCCTGAGATTTTGCATCTCAAATCCCTCCCAGGTGATGGCGATGCTGTTGACACCTGGTACATACTTTGAGTAGTGAGGCTTCAGATGACTGTAGAGAGTGGGACAGGGGTTAGAAGAACTATGTTCTTGTCCTGGCTCCTGTTGTACCCCAGGCCAGTTGATTCATTGATCTCTTATGTAGTCTTTGCATCTAAAATTGAGCTACCGATGGTTTCCCTATTATATATACCACAGGGTGTTTGGGACCTATAGGTAAGCGTTAAAAAAAAAAAAAAAAAAAGCCCTTGAAACAATAAAAAGATGCAAATCACTTTATATAGTAAAACATTCTATTAAGAAAAGTTAAAAATAGCAGAAGGAACACAATATGCAGTGGAAATTGAAGACTTACTAATGAAATGAAGTGTGTTCAGTTTAAAAAGCAAATATATATTTAAAAAGTCAACTTCTGAATTTTAAAAACAGAAGTTAGAAATGATTATTTAAGTCATAAAAAATCACTTCCAAAAGGGTATATGGTATCTCCCTGGGAAAACTGTCATTGAATGTTATTAGATGAAGCAAATAGACCTCCACTGTTCTCGCCTTGACCAAAGGACAAACCAAGAGATGACCTCCTATTCCCATACATCACAGACTGAGTCGTGAAATGCAAAGAATAGCAAGCTCTATAGCCTTTAGAAAACTCTGAGCTGGTAAAACCCTCGGATCTCAGGAAAACTGCCAGACTTCTTGGGCTGACAGATTTGTCTTTGGGGTCAAATTTTAAATAGCACACCATCATTTGTCCAAAAGGGCCAAAAAGAAAACAAAATTGAAGTTGAAAACTAAGTCTGGTATTCTTCTTCACGATATCCCCAATTGTCTCATGATTTGTAGGACTTTTATACTCTGAGTGATTAGAAAGAAGAGGGGCAGATGTCCATACATTTCCTGGCCTTAAAATCATACCATGTATAATATATCCCATACTTCCTTGGTGTTTGGAAATCATTTTAATACGTTCTTCCTCATGACAGACAACTTTTCGGGGTAGGTTGAAATGATCAGCAATGATTTGTCCCCAGAGAAAACAGTTAGAATTCTAACCCCACTAGTGGTTAGCATTGTCATGTCTCTTGGCTGAGCTACATCTGCTAGGAATCTCCAAATATGGAGATGGAAAAATTTCAAGCTTGCTTAAATGTGTCATCTCAGTGCAAGTCCCAGTACAGACTTGCCGAATCAACAGATGTGATACAAGCACTTCTTTCTCATCTCTAATTCCTCAATGCACTTCATTTGGCTATATAGATTCTTGGTAACAGACACAACTTTATGTTCTTAAAAACTAACTAGAAAACGTGCGTTCGCTAAAACCGGTAAACCCACTCTCAGGACTTGGATGTGTCAGTGTCTGTGTACTGCTGAGAGGAACAGATGGCTCTCACTCAGAGCAATTAGCAATTAAAATTAAAATTGAAATAAGTACTGTACTGAAAAGTACAAGATGTTATAGGAGAACCTACCTTATCTAGAGGGTTAAGATCATCTAGTAGACATGATGAATGAGTGGAGCAAGCAAAGGTGGGATCTCAGGGTGCTGGTAGGCCGGCTCTCGGTGGTTATCATGTGCTTCATCTATACAAATCACTTAGCTTAAATCTTACCTTCTTATCCCAGGGAGTTTAATCCTGTACAGGAAGGAGTGTGCAGTTTACATGGTTTGAATGGTCCTATAAAATGGGTTAAATAGCTACTTGCCCTCACCACTTTCTGTCTTGTAAGAGAACATTTGAGGCTTCTCTCTCTTTTCCAAAAACAGAGCTTTAGAAGTTTCGATGACATACAGAACAGGTGGTCAGGAACAGTCTGTCAGATTGACAGCTGCTCAAGGCCGTTTTGCATCTGTTGTCCCTTTAGGGAGAAGGTCCTCTCCACGTTACTTCTAATGCCATTTTTAAAGCATGACTAAGCTACTTTTAGACGACCCACTCATTAATTCTGTCCTTTATGACCTCTAACAAGTCTTGTTTGTCATTGCCCAAATTGAGAATCTAGACTCATGTCAAAGCTTTGAAGAGAAAAGGGACTTTTGTAATTCTTTAGTATGTGCGCAACATATCACTGGAGTCCCTGCTTGTGGTGTCATAGGTTCTAAACATTTGTTAAGCGGCTATGAATGAAAACTTCCTAATTTTTTTTTAACTCTACTTTTATGGCTATGAAAAGCTGGAACAAGTTACATCAATTTTTGAAAGTTTATAACTTTTCTAAACATTTACCAAGTAAAAATGTTATCACTGATTGAGCTCCTAGGGAATTGCAAAACTCATTTGTTAATATCAATTGCTTTGTTATCCTCACACCCACTAGCTTGAGTGCTACACATAGGGCATTGTCACAGCCTCACTAATACACTGGTGTCCTTATAACAGCAGTAATCAGACAAGGCTGCTGCTCTCCACTCTGGGAACGTCAGACTGCCATAAAGTGGAAGTGTTCTGGAGACAGTCCAATCTCCTACTCAAAATATAATTCTAATTTTCATTAATCTGGTTTTGAGATAGAAAGTGAATCAACATTCATCCCATTTGGATATTACTACCTGGCCTGCATGATGAAGAGAACCTCAGTATTTCCAAGAAATAAGTTACCATGCTAAGTTCTCAGACATATATCAGATGATTAAGTTAGTAGGCTATGAAGTAATTACAACAAAAATGTTTATGTAATAGGTAACATTGAAATCGCTGCTATAGCAGACATTTTGAGAAGACAGTAATGGCATCTTCAGTACACTAAAATGATCCTCCAAGGTTCTGATTCCCTTTGTCTGCTAAGGAAATGGACCAAAGCCTTAACTGTTAAAGAAGGGATTTAGAATCCATGCGTGAGTGTGGGGTGGGGGGCGGGGAACAAAACTTTGGCCAGAATCTCAAAGGATAGAAAAAGTATCCCTCAGAAAACCAGTCCAAGTACTTAAAAGCACAATACTTCATGACAATCTATATTTATCATAAGAGAATTTCATTTTAGGCTTTCGCATGAAGTTTTCAGAACCATTCGATTTTATTCTCAGTACTTCGCAAATAATACATATAACTTGCGTTTCCAGCTTCTTTTCTATTTATTTAAAATGGTACTAATCAATGTACTATCTTTGGGGCTTAATTCTCTCACAGAAATCTAGTTAAGAAAGGTTGATTTAATTGATGTCATAATAACCCATGGCTAGGTACATTTCCCAAATGCAGTCATCTCTTTTCTTAGCTACCTAGATCTTTGGGTCCTTGGCATATCCTAGAAACTTCTTGAGCATAGGTTTTATGAATTTGTGTACATTCCTGGTAAGGTCTCAAATGGAAGCATGTAATTCATATAGGAATTAAACGATATGTTTATAGGTTTTGAAAATAAATGACATTTCTTGGTACATTGTTAAAAAACTTGGCCCATCTTAATCTGTTACTTTAGTCATTTATCTTACTCCTAATTAAAACCTACCTTAACTGGGAACTCTTCTGCTTCTGTCCTTTGGTAGAGAGTGGTAGACGTAATAGTCTATTCTATAAGTGTAACCTGTATTAATATTTGTACATTTTTATTATGAAAATGCATTTTTTGATAGATACAAGAATATGCAATCGTCAGCCGTTGCTTTTGTCATTTCCCTCCTGATTTTGCTCTTTCTATTAAGATAGCAAATTTAATTATAAGCACTAGTTCCTAAGCACATTGATAATTTTTTTTAGAAATCATTACTCACAGTCGAATGGAAGAGATTGATGACATTGAGCAGGAGTCAGTTTAATCATAGTATATCTAGATGTTTTTCATTTATTTATTCATTAGACAACTTATTGGACACCAAGTATGTGCCAGGTATGGTGTTAACTTTACCTGAGGCTATAATGGAGAACAAGGCAGATGAGGTCTCTGATTTACAGAGCTTATAGTTGAGAAAAGGTATAGATATTAAATAAATTATTAGTAATTAAAATTGAAATAAGTGCTGGAATGAAAAGTACAAGATGTTATAGGAGAACCTACCTTATCTAGAGGGTTAAGATCATCTAGTAGACATGATGAATGAGTGGAGCAAGCAAAGATGAAATAGAAGAAACTAGGATTCTTTTTGTAACCCTTCTAAGTCTTCTTCCTTTAACTCTCTCTCTCTCACACACACACACACACACACACACACACACACACTTGCATTCATACACACATATCAGTATTGTAGGGATTTTGAATTAAGGATGTGATTTTCTGGAAAGACCTAGTGATATGGGACTAATTATATTTCTTTAATTTTCTTGTGTTAATTGCTAGTAACTGAGCAGAAATGGACAATTGTGAGTCTTGACCATGAGTCTTGACTGTGAAGTCTTGACTATGTGGTGTTCCAAATAAGTATTAATGATATATTCTCTACATTTGTAGAGTAGCTTTAATTTTCTCTTTTCCTGGTCTTGTCACTTGATCCTCAGAACCACAAACTCCTGTGTGGCTGACAAAATTCCACTGGAATGCAGGCAACAGAAAAGCACATGCTATTCCATTTATAAATCTACCTCATTCCAACCCTGCAATTGAAAGGGATTTTGCTAAGCTTAAGAAACAATTAGAAACATTTTCATTTTATTAAAATGAATCCCTTTTTAACTGTTTAGTATAAAGTAATGAATAATTTGGATCCAAGTCTAAAAAAAAATTATTTTTTATTTAAAAGAAATGCTTGGATGCAATTAACAGAAAAACACCAATTACAAATTTCTGCCCAGCAGTGTTTCTAGGTCTTAATTACAATCTCTGACAATGAAAAACAACTTCATGTTTTTCTAAGCAATAAAGACGGTGAGAAGCTATTACTTCTGAGGCCAGGAATCCTGAAACTGGAGCTTTTGATAGTTTATCTAGGATATTTAAAATAACTGACTCAAAAGGCAGTGTGAGATACAAGTACTTTTGAAGAGAGGTTATAGAATCAGGGCCATAGGGATGGGAATATCTTGATTCAGTATTACTCGGCACTATCCACCGAACGGATTAAGAACTGCAGAGAAGTTATCTTGGGTTGTTTAACTGATTCTCCAAGCATGCTATTTAATATGGTATTTGATTATCTCAAATGTGTTAGAATTAAGGCTAGCTACCTAGAAATGATTAGTAAGAGTGAGGAAGGCAAAATTCTCTTCAGTTTATTTTCAGATGCATACTTCTCTTCTTCATTGCTCCCACAGGCTGGCGATATAGGCAGGAAGAGAGATTAAACTTAATTGGTCAGCTGATGAAACACCTGC
Source organism: Trichechus manatus latirostris (assembly GCF_000243295.1). Classification (NCBI taxonomy): domain Eukaryota; kingdom Metazoa; phylum Chordata; class Mammalia; order Sirenia; family Trichechidae; genus Trichechus; species Trichechus manatus. Next base: position 4,865,188 of record NW_004444053.1, read on the forward strand.
TCTTCAACATAAGCAACTTTCTTCTGTCACCCCAGAAATAAATCATTACTCACTGTGTCCAGCACAGCAGATACCTTTCCCTCTTCTTGTTCCATCCCCCGTCATTTTTCCTTGCCTTTTGCAACGCTGCTACACTTCTCCAAGTGCCTTAGGCTAATGGAACGCTGGGTGAAAAGGGAACAAAGAGAAAGAAACATCTAGTCCCATCTGCCTGCCCCCACCTGCCCCCATCCTGACAGTACCTCCATCGTGGGCCACAGACTTCAGACTTTGTGAAACTAATGCCTGTTATTCTCCCTGCTCTCTCCTTTGTCCCTACAGCGCCATGGCTACTTATTCTGCCACATGTGCCAACAATAGCCCTGCACAGGGCATCAACATGGCCAACAGCATTGCCAACCTGAGACTGAAGGCCAAGGAATATAGTTTACAGAGGAACCAGGTGCCAACAGTCAACTGAGGAAAAAAAACAAAAAGCAAAAAAAAAACAAAAAACAGGCCTAAGAAGAAATCAAAAACCATAAGACACCTATCCTGCTCTGTCATTTCTTCATCTGCTGGGAAAAAATAAAAACAAACAAAAAACAGAACTAAAATATTGGGACCATGGCAGAGAAAAACAGGAGAGGAGCAAAATGAAAATTAGTTAACAAATGTTCCTCCTTCCTCTGGGATACCACCACCACTTGTTTCTGTGTGTGTTTATTTTGTTTTCCTTCCATTCATGCTTTGCTTAATATACTCCGAGCTTCTTCAGTTAGGTCCAGCCCACCCACCTCTTTGGTTGTATGAGATTAAAAAAAAATCTACAGCAACCAAAAAAACTATATATATATACTCACAATAAGTGTCTATAGTCTCCTCGTTGACCTGTTTGAACCTCAGTGGCTTCCCCTGTCTTTCTTCACAATTCTCTTCATATAAGCTCTAGGAGCTGTTGAAAAGCCAAAGTCTTTCTGAAAAATTTGTGTCAGACATGATTCCCTTTCTCATTGCTTCCATCTCTGTTGGTCATGGTAAGGTTTTTGAATCAGCTGCTGGGAAAAAAAAAATTTGTGTACAACATCTGGTCACTGGCCTGTCTGATCCAATGTGATTTGCTGTGTCTGGCCAATTCTAAACTCCAAGCTATAGATCTAGGCTCTTGATATAAGCTCTAGATTTAAGCTCTAGGCTGTAGATCAGAATATCGCCATTACCACCATCCCTCACCCCCATCCAATCAGCCATCGTAAGTTTAAAAATATTTGTTGCTTTTGAATGATTTGCTGTCACAGGCTATTTGATAGAATAAATACTTTTCCTTTGAGACAGGAAGATAAATTTCTCTAGGGAAACAAAGACTGAGTGGAAAAAGGCATTGCCTACATCTCTTCGGTGCCTTGGATAAAGACTAGTCACATGCACACATATATATACTGTATATATTTATATATTTTATATATATATAAAATATTCATGCAAGCTTGAGTTTACAGTTTCTCGAACACTACAGAAAGCAAATTTCACACTATCACTGCTTTTCTTATTTCCACAGTGATGAGACTTATTAATTTGTAATCTTGCTTCTTTTCTTTCTCTACACAAAATTCTCATTAAGGCCATAAGCAATTGATAGGTCAGCTCTTTGAGAACAGGTCTCATCTTCACATTATGGCTTTAGATGAGTTAGAAACTGTTTGAGGCTGTAAAAACAACGTGCTTTCCTTTGGAGCCCAAGCTCCAATGGAATGATGATACGTGCTGATCTACCATGGGAATTGCACTTAGAGAGGAGGAAAAGCCATTTAGCCATTTGCCTTTTCTCCACTCAACAGGAAATTGAAAGACACATGTTTAAGAGGAATACTTAAAGGTTTGTCTAAATTCCAAATATTTAAAAGGCAATTGTGGGCTATTTTTTAACATTTTGAAATAAAGTTTAGTGTCTAGAGCTGGAAGCCAGGACTGATCTTTCTATGTTTCTTTCTCTTTGTTCCCAGCTGGGCTTTTGAAACTTCCCAGGTGTACTTGACCAAACTGCATTACCATGCTGTGCCTCAGTCTGCCTGTTTGTAAAATGGGTTTAACAATACTTACCTACCTCACAGGGGTGTTGTGAGGCTCTATTCATTTGCTCCTTCCTTCTTTCCTGTATGTCCTGTAAGTCCAGCACTTTGTAGCCACGGGAGGGAAGGGACTATAACAGTGTACAATATTAACAGAACAATATGGTACCTGGTAGCCTTGTTTTCTAGCAAGGAAATGCTACCTTGCTGTAAATACTATAACCTTGTATTTGGAAATGAGAAATAGATTTATATTTGCAGATCTCTCAAACATCACATCATTTGACCAAAGAGTAATTTAAGCCACATGCAACAAGCTTTTTTTTTTACTTATATTCTCATCTGACCAGCTTGGTGCTAATAATTTTAATTATTAGTGATTAAAAAGCTTTAGATTGACTCTGGCCAAATATGCTAACTTTGTACTATGAGTGACAGGCAAGCAATTTTGGTTTTAAGGTACACTTTCTATGCGAACTTGTACTTCCCTTGGCATATCAGACTTAACAAATGGTATTTTTTTTAAAACTAATAGCCACCAATCTGAAAATGTATTCTAAATGTTACATAAGTGCTTCTTAGAATAACAAGGAGGAAGCCCATCTGATGCTTTCATCAACTGATTCCTTCTTTTAAACCACTTTGAAAACGTTTCTTACTGAATGGGTCATGCAGGCTGGCTGAACAATGCTTATTACCTGCTTCCTAAAGTGCCCCTCAACTCATTCTTTTGTTTTACCAGCCACTGAGGATTATCAGATTCCAAATCAGCAGTGCATCCTAACAGACTGAAACATTCTTTGATTTGTGAAGTGAGTGCAATCCAAGAAATTAGTGGATTTGTAGTACTCAGAGCTTGGGGAGAACAGCGAAAAGAGGATTTGGGTTATAGTGCAGGGAACTGAGAAGGGAGATCATCAGCGAGGATGTAGAGAGAGAGTGGGTCATGTGAAACAAAGTCACTTAAAATCTTTATCCTGACAATCATTTTCAGTGGAGAACAGAAAAACCTGAACCCATAATCCGAATGCTGGGTGAAACTGGCCAATGCCTGGCCAGGCAGTATCTGGGAGCATCATATGTAGCGTAGCCAGTACTGGTCAGCCCTAGGAGCTTCCATTGCTGGTGATCCCATACCCCAGGTATCTATTATCTAAGCACTTGATCAAGAGGCACACATGTGGTGCAAGCACTCATTTTTGTTTGTTTATTGTTGTTGTTTTTTTTTAATGATAGAAGTTTTTATACATGACTTGGAGGAGTCGTCTGGCTCCTAAACCACATGTCGCGGAGGCCCTCAGGGCCACAAAGGCACATCCCTGTTCATCACCGTCACTGATATACAGATAACAGATGAATACATGCAAACAATCTCTCTGTGCCCCTAATCCTTCCCCAAACAAGATGTTGATTTGTAACGTACTTGGCATGTTCAATCAAACCAGAAAAGACGAGGGGATTAAAAAGGGAATGACATTTAGGGTATAAAGATCTCATAAGAAATGTAATATGTAAATTATATCTTGCTTTATGATGTAAAATATACATTGTTTGCGCTAGAATAGAAATTATTCCTTTTCAATAAAAAGAAAGAAGGATACTAGTATGTCTTTTGGTATATATTTGAGTCTGTTGATTCTTTTCTTTTTGAACTTCAAAAACACAGATCTGCTAGGATCTGAGATTACATTCAGAAAAGCGTGAAAACATGAATATTTTTATCAGAGTCTGACATTTCGTATAAAAGAGAAAAATAACTTATTGTTGTTCAAAAGCAAATATAATTGTGGGAGCAAGAGGGGACATTTATTAGCATAATGGGTTAAGTATGGAATGTAATTTCATGAAAGAGTTTAGCAGATTTTTACTAACATATTTAGCACCCACAATACCAGGTACCATATAATAAGAAATAATTCCCATAAAGCATGGCCTTTAATTTTAAAATAAAGAAGTAGCAAAATAAGATTTCTTAGGCACCTATTATGTATACCATTGGGTGTGTGGTAATGGGGAAAACAGATAAATTGTGAGACAAAGGTTCTGTTTCTATACAAATTAAAATCTGATTTAAAAGGCAAGTGTAGCATGAACAAATTATTCAACAGTTCAAGACAATTAATTCAAGTGTCAAACAAATAGAGCAGGCAGCAGGAATTCAGAACAAGAAGAAAGTATACACTGTATGCTGGAATGGGAGAGGATTTCATGGAGGAGCTGGGACTGGAGTCTCATCAGCAAGGATTTGGTGAAGAGTTGGTGGATACAGGCATGAGAAATTCGTGTTCAGGAACTATGGCAAGAGGGGCCTGGACAGGATGGAGAGTTTATTTTGAAGCAGAATGGAAGAAAAGATTAGAGATTCATGAGCCTTCCTCTTGCAAGGTGCTGAGTGTCAGACAAAGGAATCTGGACCTTTCCTCAGGCCATAGAAATCCACTGAAGGTTTTCAAGCAGGAAAAAAAAAAAAAGCCATGCAAAAAATGCTACTTTAACAGGATTATTCTGGTAAGAGAATGAAGATAAGCTAGAGCAGAACAAGAACTGGAAGCAGTAAACCAAATAGAGCTCCTTGCAATGAGAACCATTAAGAAAGGAAGAATCGGAAACACCTTGCAAGGGAAGAAGAATCAATAGAATTTCAAGGTAAATAAAAGAAAATGGCATCAATGATAACACTGTTTTGGAATCTAAAGACTAGGAGAACGAATCATGGACAAAATGAACAAAAACTGACAAACAAACAAAAACCTAGGGAGTAACCTAGTTTTAGTTCATTTTAGATGTACTACTGAATTTGAAAACTCAAATGTAAATGTTCAGTAAATGAAGATATAAAGTTAGGTTTGGTACCAAGATCAAGAATGAAGATACATGCAGTCCCCAACTTATGATGCATTAGAGTTACAGGCCCTGGTGGTGTGGTGTTTAAGACCTCAGCTGCCAACCAAAAGGTCAGCAGTTCAAATCCACCAGCCACTCCTTGGAAACTCTTTGGGGCAATTCTACTCTGTCCTATGGGGTCACTATGAGTTGGAATCAACTCTACAGCAATGGGTTTTGACCATCCTTTTTTTTTTTTTACATCTTATTGTTAGTAATGTGTACTACACACAATGTTGCAGTGTCTAATTTGCTGATGTCATCATATCTGTAAGTTTATATGTAATATTTCCAACCCTTAAAGAAAAATAATGACCAGATTTATAAAAATACTGATAATAAAAGGCAAAGATAATGAAAACTAAAAAAAAAAATGAGGTATTCAACTTACTTCAGAACCCACTTAACAAAAGAGTCAGCAGAATGGAACGGTTGTAAGTCAGGGACTACTCGTATAAATCTGGGATTAATCTTTAAGGTGGTAACACCTTAAGGTCTACTAGAATGAATTTGTTCTTTGAGATGAAAGAGTGTCATTGTGACTCAGAATAATAATTTTGATAAATGGCTTTTGGAAATAGTTTCAGTCCAGGGAGGAAGATTGGACCTTGAAGAACATCTACTGTTTGGGAGAGGGCTATGGGAGGCAATTTAAAAAGAGCTGTTTGGAAAGTTTGGAGGAAAATCATGCTTGTTTGTTATCCCAGAGGTTAAGAAAAGAGACGTTTTCAAAAAGAAGGGAATGTTTAATATACTCAAATACTGTAGAGTAGACCAGCCAATTGGGGATCAAGGAAAAGCCACAGGACTTTCAAGAGTACGGTTTACTAGAGTGTTAGAGGAAGAAGACTAACTTTGGCAAGTTATGATAACAATAAATGCCTACACCCTCTTCCCTTCCTCCACCTGTTCTAAACCACACTCCAGGCACTTGGTATTCAGAATTCCCTCCCCAGATGAGCCCAGACCCACTTTCAGGGTTCATAATATACTGTGTATACCCATATCACTTTCCCCTGGTTCATACTATTGAGAATCAGCCAAGGGGTTGCTGTCTGTGGGAGTGGGGATGTGTGGGTGGACCCTGAATGTGTGTGCTGTAGTTGCCAGAGATGGATGTGCGTGTCTACTTCTTGTGTAGGCTGGAACTGGGGTTAGAAGAGAAGTTTGCAGAATAGGCTGAGGGATAGGGCCCAACTCTCCCCACAGTGCTGTGATCTGGAAAGGAGCTAGCTCCAAATAGTCCGAGAATTCTAAATTTAAACCTGGCTTTTCAGGTCATTATGAATATTTGTTAAGAACACAATTTGTGCAACAGTTTGTTAGCTTGATTTATACATAAATATATGGGCATAAACATGTGGACGTTCATTTGTACTCTTGCTCTGGGTGCTGGGCTTGACGGGGCCTCAACCCTCAAGGAGTCTGTCTTTTTCACCTGTTTTTTGCCTCTTAAGGAGCCCTGGTGGTGCAGTAGTTATGTGCTGGCTGCTAACTGAAAGGTCAGTGGTTTGAACCCACCAGCCACTCCAAGTGAGAAGGACATGGCAGTCTACTTCTGTAAAACATTTACAGCCTTGGAAACTGGATGGGGCAGTTCTACTCTGTTCTATAGGATAGCTATGCGTCAGAATCGACTTGATGGCAGTGGGTTTGTTTTTTGTGGGTTTTGCCTCTTATTTTCTCTGCTTATCTAAATTCATTCCAGCTGATCAGTCTTTGAGTACACAGAAAACACTGCTGTTGTTGCTGTTGAGTGCCATTGACTTGATTTTGACTCATGGTGACCTTATGTACAACAGAATGAAACACCACCTGGTCCTGCACCATCCTCACAATCATTGCTATGTTTGAGCCCATTGTTGCAGTGACTGTGTCAATCCATCTCGTCAAGGCTCTTCTTCTTTTTTGCTGACCCTCTAACTTACCAAGCATGATGTCCTCCAGGGACTGGTCCCTCCTGATAACATGTCCAAAGTATGTGAGATGAAGTCTCACCATCCTCGCTTCCAAGGAGCATTCTGGCTGTACTTCTTCCAAGACAGACTTGTTCGTTCTTCTGGCAGTCCGTGGTATATTCAATATTCTTCACCAACACCATAATTCAAAGGCATCAATTCTTCTTCAGTCTTCCTTATTTATTGTCCAGCTTT